>NW_028157577.1:100000-127500 GCF_964263955.1 Coregonus lavaretus
CTAAATGTCTTACATTTTTCCCAGACCTCACAAATGGTCACCTGATAGGGTTTAAACATTGTTGTGGACATAGAACATCCAATTGTGCTGTTTTGCTATTAAAAAGGTGTACTTTTGAGAGCGAAAACCTGCCAAAACAGGGACAAACGGTCAACGGGGAAATCTAAACGGAGAAAAGGGAACTTGGGAATTAACGGAATCAGGCAAAACATTGAAGGGATTTTATAGTGCCCTAATGGACTACAGACATTGACTGTCTCCTAGACTAAAAACAAAGGCTGCATGTACTGCCTATATTTTGAGGGAAACGCACTGTCCATTATTTGATTTGATCAGGGCAGGGCAGCACACACAAACTGCATTTAGTCCAATAACAATCCATGATATTATTAGGGTGATAAATAAAAGGCAGTTGCTCCATGACACAAGAGCACACTCTACTGGGACAAAAAGCTTACAGCACCTGGTATTCCCAGGCTGTCTCCCATCCAAGTACTAACCAGGCCCAACCCTGCTTAGCTTCCGAGATCTGACGAGATCGGGCGTATTCAGGCTGGTATGGCCGTAAGCGAGGGAACAACTCTTGGTACACTATATAAAGTCAATGTGTCACTCACTCTGAAAGGGACACAGAAACGTATCCACTTTGTGACACAAACTGAAGAAGCTCAACCCTTGCTTACATTTCCAATATATATATATATATATATATATATATATATATATATATATATATATATTTGAGTCTTGTTAGGGGGGGGGGGAAGAGGGCATATCCTATGTTGATTTATGACAAGTTCATTGACTAGGGCCCTATAAAATAGGCGTTGCGGACCGAATAACGGAATCCAGACATTAAACCGAAATGCAACAATATTCAAACATTTATTGAACTTAGTAAGAAATCAACTAAATCTATTCAACTTGTTAGAAAACACATTCATTTGCCCAAGTCAATCATAAGACATGAACAAAATGCATCAGTGATTCGTATTTCCATGAACTTTCTGGCACGGCACAGGAATGCCCCTGTCTGTGTGCATGTGTGCGGTGCGCGCGTATGTCTACACTTTGTGTAGCCGTTACCGATGATGCTAATGATAACCTTCTTCTGGTAGGGAAGGAATGGCTTTCCCCAAAACCTTCGCAAGTAAATGTTAACTACAAAGTAGCCTATGCCTGCCTGGCAGAATTATACCGTGATCATTTGCATCACTCCAGTGGCCATTTGTTCTACAGCAACACCGCTTAACCAAACAAAGGTCTCTTCCTGGTGCACGCTTGCATTTAAGGGTAACTACACCCCAAAATCTAAATGTCTTACATTTTTCCCAGACCTCACAAATGGTCACCTGATAGGGTTTAAACATTGTTGTGGACATAGAACATCCAATTGTGCTGTTTTGCTATTAAAAAGGTGTACTTTTGAGAGCGAAAACCTGCCAAAACAGGGACAAACGGTCAACGGGGAAATCTAAACGGAGAAAAGGGAACTTGGGAATTAACGGAATCAGGCAAAACATTGAAGGGATTTTATAGTGCCCTAATGGACTACAGACATTGACTGTCTCCTAGACTAAAAACAAAGGCTGCATGTACTGCCTATATTTTGAGGGAAACGCACTGTCCATTATTTGATTTGATCAGGGCAGGGCAGCACACACAAACTGCATTTAGTCCAATAACAATCCATGATATTATTAGGGTGATAAATAAAAGGCAGTTGCTCCATGACACAAGAGCACACTCTACTGGGACAAAAAGCTTACAGCACCTGGTATTCCCAGGCTGTCTCCCATCCAAGTACTAACCAGGCCCAACCCTGCTTAGCTTCCGAGATCTGACGAGATCGGGCGTATTCAGGCTGGTATGGCCGTAAGCGAGGGAACAACTCTTGGTACACTATATAAAGTCAATGTGTCACTCACTCTGAAAGGGACACAGAAACGTATCCACTTTGTGACACAAACTGAAGAAGCTCAACCCTTGCTTACATTTCCAATATATATATATATATATATATATATATATATATATATATATATATATATTTGAGTCTTGTTAGGGGGGGGGGGAAGAGGGCATATCCTATGTTGATTTATGACAAGTTCATTGACTAGGGCCCTATAAAATAGGCGTTGCGGACCGAATAACGGAATCCAGACATTAAACCGAAATGCAACAATATTCAAACATTTATTGAACTTAGTAAGAAATCAACTAAATCTATTCAACTTGTTAGAAAACACATTCATTTGCCCAAGTCAATCATAAGACATGAACAAAATGCATCAGTGATTCGTATTTCCATGAACTTTCTGGCACGGCACAGGAATGCCCCTGTCTGTGTGCATGTGTGCGGTGCGCGCGTATGTCTACACTTTGTGTAGCCGTTACCGATGATGCTAATGATAACCTTCTTCTGGTAGGGAAGGAATGGCTTTCCCCAAAACCTTCGCAAGTAAATGTTAACTACAAAGTAGCCTATGCCTGCCTGGCAGAATTATACCGTGATCATTTGCATCACTCCAGTGGCCATTTGTTCTACAGCAACACCGCTTAACCAAACAAAGGTCTCTTCCTGGTGCACGCTTGCATTTAAGGGTAACTACACCCCAAAATCTAAATGTCTTACATTTTTCCCAGACCTCACAAATGGTCACCTGATAGGGTTTAAACATTGTTGTGGACATAGAACATCCAATTGTGCTGTTTTGCTATTAAAAAGGTGTACTTTTGAGAGCGAAAACCTGCCAAAACAGGGACAAACGGTCAACGGGGAAATCTAAACGGAGAAAAGGGAACTTGGGAATTAACGGAATCAGGCAAAACATTGAAGGGATTTTATAGTGCCCTAATGGACTACAGACATTGACTGTCTCCTAGACTAAAAACAAAGGCTGCATGTACTGCCTATATTTTGAGGGAAACGCACTGTCCATTATTTGATTTGATCAGGGCAGGGCAGCACACACAAACTGCATTTAGTCCAATAACAATCCATGATATTATTAGGGTGATAAATAAAAGGCAGTTGCTCCATGACACAAGAGCACGCTCTACTGGGACAAAAAGCTTACAGCACCTGGTATTCCCAGGCAGTCTCCCATCCAAGTACTGACCAGGCCCGACCCTGCTTAGCTTCCGTGAATGGACGAGGTCGGGTGTATTTTTTTTTTTTTTTTTTTTTTTTATTGTAAAATATTCATCAAATACACTTATATTATACCATGTACAGTGTTATATTCAAAAACCATACACTAGAAACTATTCTACCATAGGCAGGCGAACAATTCACCCCCTATCAAATCAAAGAACCCAAAGAAATAAAAACAAAAAACTAGTATACAAAAACCAGACATGACTAAGACATAACAAATTCCACATATTAAATAGGCAGATTTAAAAGCATCTCCCTGTCAAATAAAAATAAACATAGAAAATATCAAAATATTCCTTTCAAAAATTATAAGTGATTCCTCCACCATCCACCCTTGCAATTAACCCACTCCCCTCTACAAAAAGTTCATCAAAATCTTCCAATCCATAACTATAAAACATATCGATGTGCTTCTTAAACAAAGCTACAAAAATACCCCACACCCTTACCCTCCTCCCTTCAAAATAAGCATAATTCCTCCCACAAAAAATAGCATACCTAACAAAACTCAATACAATATTCAACAACCTCACATTAACCCCTTTACATTCATCTCCCACTCCAAATAAAACCAATTCCTCCCACGCATTCTTTTCCAACAAACCACTCCCCCAGTTTTTACATATTATTTCCTTTACTTTACAAAACATATCTTTTAAATCCTCGCATTCTACAAATAAGTGTAATAAATTTTCTGGTGCCTTACCACATATATCACATTCTCTTTTTATTTCTTTATTTATTTGATGCAGCACTACTTTTGTGTATATCCGATTATGTCTTATTTTAAAATCGTTATTTTCACATTCCAATTTATTCCCATGTAAGTATAAGTTTTTCCATAATACTTTTCGATCCATCTTCGGAAACAATTCTACCCACCTCTTCTCAGCAGCAGGCCTGTCAGTAACCAGTAATTGTTTATAAAAAACATTTGTTCTGACACTAGACAATGTTTTCCATTTATCCCCATTGTCAACATATAAATTCGGTAATACATATACATCTTCCCAAATTCCATCTCCATTAATGACAGAAACCCATTCTGCTGGAATGCTCCTTTTCACCCGTTCAAAACCATTCAATATAGTACCTTTCCAAACTGTATCATCCACATCCTTCACATTGTCATAAATGGCCTGGTCTCTTAGAAACCCAGGAATAACTTCATATACAAAGTCTTTAATAAGTCTCAGTCCAGCCCTCATAAAAAGGGGATTATACAACACTTCATCATTGAACATAATTTTGGGATTTAAAAACACAGGTTGATTCAGTATTATATCCTTATGTTCACACACATATTTTACACGAGGAAGAAATTCTCCCCATGCACGTAACACTTCCTGATAAAACAGAGGAACTTGTTCATACATAGGCTTTTTCCATATCATTAATAACCCACTCTCTTCACATCCACCATTATTATACAAATAATTCCTAAAGAACCTCTTCCACCCATATTCTTCCTCCCCATATAAATACTTCTGTATAATTTTAATTCTTAATGCTTTTCTTTTCACGTCTATGTCCACTAATTTTAGACCCCCATCTTTATACTCTGCAGCAAGTGTAGACCTAGATATTCTAGCCCCTTTGCCATCCCACAAGAAGTTAGAAACAATAGAATTAAGTTCTTTTAAAACCCACTCAGGCATCTGAAGCACACCCATGACATATACACATTTAGATATTAGTAAAGAATTTGTTACCACTACCTTTCCTTTCAATTTTAAATTCCTCCATCTCCAAAATGCCAGAGTTTGTTTGATTTTATTCAATACACCTGCCCAAGTCCTATCACATGCCTCCTTTTCATCAATACCCAAAATAACTCCCAACGCTTTAAAATAGCCATTAGCTCTTTTAAAATGATACCTACACCCATTATCATTCACTAGCCCCACATACAAAACCTCAGTCTTTTCTACATTAATCTTAGCACCTGATGCTTTCCCAAAGAGCTCAAAACACTCCATCACTCTATTTACACTTTCCACATCTCTAACAGTAATTGTAGTGTCATCTGCATATTGCTGCACAATGCTGACTCCACCCCCTGGAATAGAAACGCCTCGGATCTGGTGGTCTGCTTTAAGGAGAGCCACCAGAGGCTCAACCGACATACAATATAAGGCCGCAGACAATGGACATCCTTGCCTCACCGACCTCTCCAATGGGAAAGCATCAGTAAGTAACCCGTTACATTTTACTCTACTTACTGCAGCACCGTATAGCAGCTGTATCCAGGCCACCATTCTGCTCCCAAATCCAAAAGTTTTAAGCGTCTGCATTAGAAATGAATGTTCTACTCTATCAAAAGCTTTATTTAAATCAATGCTCAATACTACACCTCCCTCACCCTTCATATGTCTTATGACATCCCTTAAAGTGCAAATAATGTCTGCTATTTCTCTACCAGGAACACTGTAAGCCTGTGTCTCTGAAATAATACTTCCCATTACTTTATTAATTCTGTTAGCCAGCACCTTAGTTAAGATCTTATAATCTACATTTAAAATAGATAATGGCCTAAAATTTTCTAATCTTTTCCTACTTCCCTTGTTTTTATATATTATAGTTATTAAGCCAGTCGCCATCGACTCCGAGACTTCCTGAGATTGCTCCATATATTTGTACACATCTAATAAAACAGGTGCCAGTATATCCACAAATGTTTTGTAAAACTCACTTGTCAGCCCATCAGAGCCAGGGCTCTTATTTCTATGAGCAGACAAAATCGCCTCCCGTATCTCTGTGACCGCCAAGTCTGTGTCACACATGAGTCTTTCATCCTCTGATATTCTGGCATCTACATAGCTCAACACCTCTTCTATACATCCTTGATCATTGCATTCTTTTTTAAAAAGATTACTATAAAAACATTCTATTGTATCTAAAATCCCCACCAGATCATTCACTGTCTCCCCCCTCTCATTCTCGATTTCTGTAATATAGTTTCTAGCCTGCTTCTTCTTTTCTAACCCTAAAAAGAAGGATGTACATTTCTCTCCTTCTATGGCATACTGTACTCTACTCCTTACTATTGCCCCCATACATGCACTCTTTTCAAAGTTATGTACCGCAGCCTGAGCTTCCATAAAACCTGCCATATCATAACCCTCCACCGTATCAACTTTTCCCAGCTCAATGTCTAGTCTTTTATTCAAAGCTATCCTCTCCCTCTTTAAAAGAAAATTCCTTCGTCTTGCATATTTAATGCTCAACCCTCTAATCTTCTCTTTTAAACCCTCCCACCACAATCCAATATTAACACTTTTAAAATCACTCAATATTTCTCTATTTATACAATCAGAAATCATATCAATATATTTTCCTTCTTTTAGTAGCTCAGCATTCAAACACCATACACCACCCCCTCTAGAAGGCACACTAGGACCCAGCAGGAAACCAAGAGAGGCATGATCACTTAATGTATTAAAATCATACCTAATCTTTTGTATATATTGCACAACATTTTCCGCCGCTAAACAATAATCTATGCGGCTTTGCCTGAGAACCTTCAAAACAACCTGCCTCCTTGAAAAAACTCTCTGACTTGGATGCATTCCCCTCCATACATCACTCAGACAATGATCCTTCATTATCCCCAACAATACTCGCCTAGACATGTCAGAGCGCAACAAAGTACTCCTTGACGTGTCCAGTTTTGTCAATCTAACGTTAAAATCCCCAACCAATATACAGTTACCCACACAATGTTGCTCAAGTGCCTTAAAAAATACTTCTCGGTCACTCTCATTATTAGGTGCATAAACATTCAATAAAGTGTATTGCACATTTAGAAATTCAAATTTAACACTCAAAAGTCTACCCTCTTTATCCGCATACACTTGCCTAATATTCTGTACACTATCCCTCTTAATTAATATAGCAACCCCACACGTCCTCTCCCCACCATTATTATAATAAATCAAATCCATCCATCTCTTTCTTACTCCATCCATCATACTGTCAGTCCAGTGTGTCTCTTGGAAGCATAAAATATCAGCCTGTAGTAGACTCACTGTCTGTTCTAACTTTCCCATATTCCTTAGTCCATTAATATTAACAGATACAACACTCACCATAAGTACAATTAATATGTTGATTTTTCCCATCATCAAGACCCAGTCTTTTTCTTCTTCTTCTTGCTCTTCCTACTTTCCTTTGCTTCTTCCCTCACCCTTTGGACTTCACCCGCGGACACTTCACTCTCAGAGTCCTTCCTCTTCGCGGATTCCCCCTTCACATCCATACTTTCAGGAATAGTGTCAGGTACAACCCCTCCATTATCTTCATCTCCCTCACCTTCAGATGTTTCCGTTTCCTGCTCACCTCCTCCTCCTCCTCCACCATCAGGCTCCTTTCCATCTGTGCAGTAGACATCTAGGAATTCGACATCCATGCTCGCCCCAATTCCATCCCCCTCTGTCGCAGTAGATTCACCATCTCCTCCTCCTCCACCATCCTTGCCTCCTTTTTCCCCCTCCTCCACTCTCTCTTCTTCCATCTCCTCCTCCTGTTGTTCCATGTCTTCACCATCTGTTGGCCCAGTACACGTACAGCGCATTCTTCTCTCCCCACATCCATTACATGGTCTCTCCTCTCTCTCGACGCACTCTCTTGCATAGTGCCCTTGTGCTCCGCATCTCCGACATAGAAAATCAGGACAGTCCCGTACTACGTGGCCAGACTGAATACAAATTCGGCACACTTTAACTTGCCTGTCATGTATCACTCGAAAGTACTCAGTCCCCTCCAACGTCTCGAACTTGGTAGAATATGGTAGTGAGCGCACCACGTCTGTAAACCGGACTTTACAGAATCTTGTGCCATCAGCGATCTCTGTTCCTGGCCATAATCTCCTCTTAATCCCAGAAACCGCCTTCACACCCCATCCTTCCAATTTTGCCACGATAGTATCGTCACTAATATACACTGGTAAATTCATGAAGGACACCACCAGCTCATCCGCTGAAATGTCCCTCGCCATTACCGTGCACGATTTGATTTTTAGTCCATCCATTAACCTCTCCTTCCCATGGACATGGGACATCGTAATCTCATACTTCTGATCACCTTTAAATCTGCACCCTATCACCGTTCCACACGCCTCCTTTATCCCTCTCAGCAATTCCATCATCGTTAATTTCTTTTCCCCAGTGATATCCACCGCCACCGTACAAGTCTTCTCATAGGACTTTTCCCTCGATGATGGTGCATCAGGAACTTTTCCTCCATGTCCAGTACTCTTTGTCTGTTCCATCGCGTAGGTCGTTGTATCCATTGTTGTCCGTCCGATTAACTAATTATATCTGTATTTTTCCCTCCTTTCCTTCCCCCCCAGCAAAAGCTGCTAGGGGAGAAACAACTCTACTAATAAGTCAAAACAAAAATCAAATTCCACATAAATTACCAAACAAAAAAAGATTTCAAAACGCAGCAACCAATTCCCTCTCCTTCTCCTCCAATACCACCGCACCTGTAACCACTTCCTCAATTACCGAAAGGGGCGTATTCAGGCTGGTATGGCCGTAAGCGAGGGAACAACTCTTGGTACACTATATAAAGTCAATGTGTCACTCACTCTGAAAGGGACACAGAAACGTATCCACTTTGTGACACAAACTGAAGAAGCTCAACCCTTGCTTACATTTCCAATATATATATATATATATATATATATATATATATATATATATATATATATATATATATATATATATATATATATATATATATATATATATATATTGAGTCTTGTTGGGGGGGGGGGGGGAAGAGGGCATATCCTATGTTGATTTATGACAAGTTCATTGACTAGGGCCCTATAAAATAGGCGTTGCGGACCGAATCACGGAATCCAGACATTAAACCGAAATGCAACAATATTCAAACATTTATTGAACTTAGTAAGAAATCAACTAAATCTATTCAACTTGTTAGAAAACACATTCATTTGCCCAAGTCAATCATAAGACATGAACAAAATGCATCAGTGATTCGTATTTCCATGAACTTTCTGGCACGGCACAGGAATGCCCCTGTCTGTGTGCATGTGTGCGGTGCGGGCGTATGTCTAAGCTTTGTGTAGCCGTTAGCGATGATGCTAATGATAACCTTCTTCTGGTAGGGAAGGAATGGCTTTCCCCAAAACCTTCGCAAGTAAATGTTAACTACAAAGTAGCCTATGCCTGCCTGGCAGAATTATACCGTGATCATTTGCATCACTCCAGTGGCCATTTGTTCTACAGCAACACCGCTTAACCAAACAAAGGTCTCTTCCTGGTGCACGCTTGCATTTAAGGGTAACTACACCCCAAAATCTAAATGTCTTACATTTTTCCCAGACCTCACAAATGGTCACCTGATAGGGTTTAAACATTGTTGTGGACATAGAACATCCAATTGTGCTGTTTTGCTATTAAAAAGGTGTACTTTTGAGAGCGAAAACCTGCCAAAACAGGGACAAACGGTCAACGGGGAAATCTAAACGGAGAAAAGGGAACTTGGGAATTAACGGAATCAGGCAAAACATTGAAGGGATTTTATAGTGCCCTAATGGACTACAGACATTGACTGTCTCCTAGACTAAAAACAAAGGCTGCATGTACTGCCTATATTTTGAGGGAAACGCACTGTCCATTATTTGATTTGATCAGGGCAGGGCAGCACACACAAACTGCATTTAGTCCAATAACAATCCATGATATTATTAGGGTGATAAATAAAAGGCAGTTGCTCCATGACACAAGAGCACGCTCTACTGGGACAAAAAGCTTACAGCACCTGGTATTCCCAGGCGGTCTCCCTTCCAAGTACTGACCAGGCCCGACCCTGCTTTGCTTCCGAGATCGGACGAGATCGGGCGTATTCAGGCTGGTATGGCCGTAAGCGAGAGAACAACTCTTGGTACACTATATAAAGTCAATGTGTCACTCACTCTGAAAGGGACACAGAAACGTATCCACTTTGTGACACAAACTGAAGAAGCTCAACCCTTGCTTACATTTCCAATATATATATTTTAAACATTGTTGTGGACATAGAACATCCAATTGTGCTGTTTTGCTATTAAAAAGGTGTACTTTTGAGAGCGAAAACCTGCCAAAACAGGGACAAACGGTCAACGGGGAAATCTAAACGGAGAAAAGGGAACTTGGGAATTAACGGAATCAGGCAAAACATTGAAGGGATTTTATAGTGCCCTAATGGACTACAGACATTGACTGTATCGTATCTGAAGATTATGCCTTTGTTAAATGTTTTTCATGAAGAAATGGAATGTTGTTTGTTAGTATCAAGAGGGAATGTTTTGGGTGTGACGTCACATACAACAGACCGGAAGTGTGTTGTAGACACGGGGATTGGACAGTAGAGGGAGCCACTCACATCTCGGAAGGTTATATATAAGGGGGGAACCACGACGGAGGGGCAGAACGAGCAGCCATTCCGAGGCGTCGCTCTCCGGGTGTCATGTCACCTGTCATTTATGCTGTAACCTCGTGATTTTAATAAAAGCCTCTAACACGATGCAGCATAGACGGACTCTTTGTTGACAGCAATAATGGCCACCACTCATCCGATACGACATAATGGCGCCCAACGTGGGGCTGGGTTTGCGTCTCTTCCTTGTTTCAGTCAACCGCCAGGCTAACTCGCTTTGAAGCATGGCCAAAAAATTGTGAGTTTTTCTTACCGCTTCGGAGTTTGTTAGATTGGATACGACTTGTGTACACTGGAGAGATGTACCAAATGACCTTGCCTCGGGTGGCGTTATTGCGGTCGACTAGAGTCTGCTAAGATAGATTCCATTGGTAACGGTTGACAATGGGGAAATTTAGAGCATTAAGATAGATTCCATTGGTAACGGTTGACAATGGGGAAATTTAGAGCATTAAGATAGATTCCATTGGTAACGGTTGACAATGGGGAAATTTAGAGCATTAAGATAGATTCCATTGGTAACGGGTGGCAATGGGGAAATTTGGAGCATTAAGATAGATGCCATTGGTAACGGTTGACAATGGGAAATTTAGAGAAGGCCGATATGCGCATTCTTTAGGGCACCGTGAATCTGGTAAAGACCTCGAAGCGAGGCGATTCTTTAGGAATGGGCCATAAAATCCTTGCAACGCGTTCGGTGTGGTAAGGTTGATTCTGGGAATTATAAGCTGGATGGATTATATGCATGTTATGCTCATCGTATAGTTGACGAAGTATAATGCATGGGGTAACCTCTCTATGATTATCCAGAACTTACGGCAGCATAAAGTTAGGCGGAGATATGGATAATAATGGACAATGATTTGGCCACGGTGCAGGTTACTTAGGGCTGGGTAGGCCGCAGTTAGCTAGAGGCTAAAGCTAATGTTAATGCTAAATGGGAGTGTGTTTCATGCTACATGGTACATCGTGGCTAATGCTAAATGCTAATTGGGTGGTGTGCTACATGCTAATGTATCCTTAGAGACTCCATTGCGATGGATTAAAGTCTCTTAAATTTGTCTCTGTGTGTGAGTCAGGTTATATGTTTTGTGAGCACTGTTAAATGTTGTTTGACTATAAGGGGGAAACGGGAGTTACAGCTGGACTGTTAACCGTCTATTTGGAATTGGGGAGAGTCCACGGTGAAAAAGTATTTTTGAATGGATGTGCGCATGCGTTTAATTTTGCGACACTACACTACAGAAAGGGGGAGTTTATGACACGAGATTAGGACACGTTTTGGTTTACGGCACTAAAACTACGACATGCGGTTGTGCTCAGCCTACAAAACAAAATGGTGGGTTAAGGTCATAGGTCCCATTTGGCGTTACCCTGCAAGGGAAATGGACACAGACAAAGAGGAGAGATTTTAACACGAGTATTCTAGTTTAAACGGCGATGGTTAAAGATGAAACTTGTTTTGTGACCTATTGAATTTATACATTAAATATATGTTGGCGAAGTATAATGAATTGAATTAAATAATTAAAAGACGATTAAAATTAAATAAAAATGTTTTTGAGCGATCTATTTAGTTCTGAGGTTAGTCTTAGAGTGAATAATGTAGAACGAACGAATATTGAATGGTTGGAAATACTCAGTGATTGCATTAACTACTAAAAGCTGTTTCTGTGTCTTTGTTCCATTGTCATGAGAGACAGGAGAGAGGAGGGGCTAACGTGTGACTGACGTGCGTCACGTGACAAGGTGTGACGAGGCAGACGAGAGGATCAGATATCAGGCTAGTTCACAAAATCATCTTTGACAAAATATGTGATGTTGTGACGATTTTACATAGGCTTGGCAAATTATTCATTAAAAATTGCATTTGAGGCTATGTGCATCACTTGGGTTAATTACAGATGTTTTGGGAATCAAGGACTGACATTGTTCTGTAAATTTAAGATAATTTGATGCTGATAGAGCAAGGGGTTATGGGAATTGGAGTATTGAAGGGTTAGAGGCTTTGTTTTTGGGGGATTGCTTTGAAGTTGACTAACTTCATTTACTTGCATTTGATGGGTTGTGGTAATATAGCCACCACTAATGGATAAGTTGGTGACATAGGATATAGGAATAAAAATTGGTTTTAATTATTCAGGATTTTTAATTGATTTTTTTTTTTGGAGTTGTTAGTTTTATATTAATAATTAGAGGGGGGGAAGCCTTAGGCTATACAGTCTAAAATAAGCTAATTCATAATAAAGGAATATAAAATAGTTCTTACAATGGGGAGAAAGGACAGCAAGGCTAGATGAAGGTGATTACACCGATTGATATAGGGAAAAAATAGTAATCCTTTAACTAAAGTAGTGTTAGAAAGTAGTGTTAGAAAAACTAATGGCAGAAGTTAGTACACCTTTCTCACATACGGATTCAGCAAAAAGTACAGCTTAGGGATGTTTATCCTCAGCTTTCAGTGATCATCTAGGAGGGTGATTGTTACATCAGAGATGAAGACGAATAATAGATAGAGGACAAGCAGAAACGACGATGAAGATGAATCCAAGACTCCAGAAGGAAGAAAATTAGATGTCTGGAAGAGAAGAGGAAGGTTAAGGAGGATGGAACTTAAAGAAGATGAGGATGATGAAGATGAGAGTGATGATGAAGAGGTCATGCATGGGTGGATATGACTCTGGGATCAGAAGGAAGTTGGCAAGAGGAAAAAGAAGAAGGATACACGAGATTTGATCTCTGATGGAAGTTGAAGATGAAGAAAGCGATGAAGATTTGGAGATTAAAGGTGCTTTATGTTCAAGAGGATTTTATCCTACAATGACTAGCAAAGAAGAAATAGAGATATAGACCGATGCTTATCATGCCTGGATAAAGCAAATAGTTTAGAAGTAACACAGCTGAAGATACAGAAGAGGAGAAACTGCTGAGAGGATCCCAAGAATTGGAGAAGAAGAAGGAGAAGATAAGTTTTGGTTATGAAGAATCAGAGTGAACCGAATCAACAATCACTGTTACAGCTTCAACTGAACAATATCAAATGCAATTGTATCAGCCACCAAGGGCGGCACCAGTTGATTCATATCCAAAGCCAGTTTCTGGACAGACAAAGAATTGAAGAGGATGAGAAGAAATAGGAGGAGGAAGATTTCAGCTACACTTCCAGCAACTTTCAGAAGACTGTTATAATTGTGGACAGATTGGGTACTTTACCTGTTAATGCAACAAGTCAGGAGGAAACAACAGAGGAAGATAAAGGAGCAAGTGAAGATCACCTGTTAGTGCCTAGAAGATCCGGAAGGGGGGTATCAGCTGAGAGCATCGATTAGAGAAGAAGAGAAAATAGCTAACAGTTGAAACAACCGACCATTAGAAGTGATAGTGAATAGGGGAAAACTTATCTGTGTTCAGCCTAAAGAGGTTAAACATCTCACTAATTGATAACTAATTAGGATAGGTATTGGAGGTAGTAAAACAGTTAATTACTCTGAAGGTACTAATATTCGAAGATACTGTTATGGCAGTGTTGGGAAGAGATGCATTGTTTAAATTGAATTGTACAATAAGATGTACACTAGACGACTGGGTTTTTGGGAATCTGGGAATCATGTGCTTAAAAAAGATAATATCATAGGAAGGATGATAATCTATTGTTCTGTCTATTAGACAATCTGTCTGGAAAAATAAAGTTAAAAGGGGTGACTATTATTCTGGGTTACATTCTTACACTAAGGGATTTCAGGATAGGCTAAAAGGTGTTTAGTCGTTTGCCAAGTGTGTGTGAAAAGTCAAAGGCAGTTGGGGATTTTCCCAATCACATTTTCTAAAAATTGGTGCTAAAGGGGTTTTGTGAATAAATCAGTGGGAAAAAGTTTAAATGTTATGAGAGAAAACATTAGATTAAAATAAGTTAGGAGTAGATTAGGGTTGAAGGAACTCTGAGACAGTAAGCTAAGTTTCAAAGTTAGTAGTAAGAGAGAGAACAATGGTGAATGACACTTTAGAGTAGGGAGATCAAGGTAATTGTAGGTGTATTTTTTATAATCAAAAGTTTGAAAATCAGGGATTAGAGAAAGGACTGAGAGTGGGGAAAAAGTGACACTAGTGGTGATAGATGGAAGTACAAGCAGAGACAATTTTTCTTTGGGGAAAACTAGGAGTAACTAAGGACATTAACACTTCAGTCTATTATAACAACAGTGAGAAGCAATTTAACTCTTTCAACATTGATAGTTATTAAAGCCATAAATATATCGCATTTGGTTATAAGGGAACCAATACAGCACCAATTTTAGGGGAAAGAATACTTATTAGGGTTAGGATGGGGACGTTCCTCCCATATGGAGAGATAATTATGGAGAATAAGTATTGTTATCAGGACCAGGAGTAGAAGCTGTTGCACCTAGTCAAAGGAGGGATAGTTTGTACAACGATATGAAGTGGAAGAGGTTAGGAGTGACTGTTCACTTATTTGGCGTAATGTTACAGCGAAAGGTCAGGGAGAATATATGTGTACTTATCTAGGGCAAGCATTAGAAGTTGTTCCGGTTAAGAATTATTGGTTAAAAGGCTATGTAATTCGTAAAGTGACGCTTAGGATGGAAGATTTGAAATCTGTTGAAGCTTCCGCAGTCACCGAGGGAGTTCAGGAGGAGTAGATTACAGTAGTCACTCCAACAGTAGATAATACACAGAGGATAATGGGAACTGTTGCACTAGAAGTAATTAGGGTTGATACAGCAACTAAGTCAACGGGCGTATTTTTTTTTTTTTTTAATTTTTTTTAAATTTTTAATTCCTCCACATCATAGCTCCTTATGAAACACCATAGCTTCTAGTTCCATGTCAAAGCTTCTTATATCACAGCTCCTAATAACCCATCTTAGCTTCACAGCTTATTTTTACATATCATAGCTTCATATCATATCATCTCAGCATATAACACAGTTTATCATACCACGTCATAGCTTCTTACATGCTTTTACAGCAACTGGTATTCCAAGGTGGTCCCCCATCCAAGTACTAACCAGCCCTAAACCTGCTTAGCTTCCGAGATCTGACGAGATCGGGCGTATTCAGGCTGGTATGGCCGTAAGCTAGGGAACAACTCTTGGTACACTATATAAAGTCAATGTGTCACTCACTCTGAAAGGGACACAGAAACGTATCCACTTTGTGACACAAACTGAAGAAGCTCAACCCTTGCTTACATTTCCAATATATATATATATTTATGAGTCTTGTTGGGGGGGGGGGAAGAGGGCATATCCTATGTTGATTTATGATAAGTTCATTGACTAGGGCCCTATAAAATAGGCGTTGCGGACCGAATCACGGAATCCAGACATTAAACCGAAATTCAACAATATTCAAACATTTATTGAACTTAGTAAGAAATCAACTAAAACTATTCAACTTGTTAGAAAACGCATTAATTTGCCCAAGTCAATCATAAGACATGAACAAAATGCATCAGTGATTCGTATTTCCATGAACTTTCTGAAACGGCACAGGAATGCCCCTGTCTGTGTGCATGTGTGCGGTGCGCGCGTATATCTACACTTTGTGTAGCCGTTAGCGATGATGCTAATGATAACCTTCTTCTGGTAGGGAAGGAATGGCTTTCCCAAAAACCTTCGCAAGTAAATGTTAACTACAAAGTAGCCTATGCCTGCCTGGCAGAATTATACCGTGATCATTTGCATCACTCCAGTGGCCATTTGTTCTACAGCAACACCGCTTAACCAAACAAAGGTCTCTTCCTGGTGCACGCTTGCATTTAAGGGTAACTACACCCCAAAATCTAAATGTCTTACATTTTTCCCAGACCTCACAAATGGTCACCTGATAGGGTTTAAACATTGTTGTGGACATAGAACATCCAATTGTGCTGTTTTGCTATTAAAAAGGTGTACTTTTGAGAGCGAAAACCTGCCAAAACAGGGACAAACGGTCAACGGGGAAATCTAAACGGAGAAAAGGGAACTTGGGAATTAACGGAATCAGGCAAAACTTTGAAGGGATTTTATAGTGCCCTAATGGACTACAGACATTGACTGTCTCCTAGACTAAAAACAAAGGCTGCATGTACTGCCTATATTTTGAGGGAAACGCACTGTCCATTATTTGATTTGATCAGGGCAGGGCAGCACACACAAACTGCATTTAGTCCAATAACAATCCATGATATTATTAGGGTGATAAATAAAAGGCAGTTGCTCCATGACACAAGAGCACGCTCTACTGGGACAAAAAGCTTACAGCACCTGGTATTCTCAGGCGGTCTCCCATCCAAGTACTGATCAGGCCCGACCCTGCTTAGCTTCCGAGATCGGACGAGATCGGGCGTATTCAGGCTGGTATGGCCGTAAGCGAGGGAACAACTCTTGGTACACTATATAAAGTCAATGTGTCACTCACTCTGAAAGGGACACAGAAACGTATCCACTTTGTGACACAAACTGAAGAAGCTCAACCCTTGCTTACATTTCCAATATATATATATATATATATATATATATATATATATATATATATATATATATATACAGTATATATTTGAGTCTTGTTGGGGGGGGGGGGAAGAGGGCATATCCTATGTTGATTTATGACAAGTTCATTGACTAGGGCCCTATAAAATAAACGTTGCGGACCGAATCACGGAATCCAGACATTAAACCGAAATGCAACAATATTCAAACATTTATTGAACTTAGTAAGAAATCAACTAAATCTATTCAACTTGTTAGAAAACACATTCATTTGCCCAAGTCAATCATAAGACATGAACAAAATGCATCAGTGATTCGTATTTCCATGAACTTTCTGGCACGGCACAGGAATGCCCCTGTCTGTGTGCATGTGTGCGGTGCGCGCGTATGTCTAAGCTTTGTGTAGCCGTTAGCGATGATGCTAATGATAACCTTCTTCTGGTAGGGAAGGAATGGCTTTCCCCAAAACCTTCGCAAGTAAATGTTAACTACAAAGTAGCCTATGCCTGCCTGGCAGAATTATACCGTGATCATTTGCATCACTCCAGTGGCCATTTGTTCTACAGCAACACCGCTTAACCAAACAAAGGTCTCTTCCTGGTGCACGCTTGCATTTAAGGGTAACTACACCCCAAAATCTAAATGTCTTACATTTTTCCCAGACCTCACAAATGGTCACCTGATAGGGTTTAAACATTGTTGTGGACATAGAACATCCAATTGTGCTGTTTTGCTATTAAAAAGGTGTACTTTTGAGAGCGAAAACCTGCCAAAACAGGGACAAACGGTCAACGGGGAAATCTAAACGGAGAAAAGGGAACTTGGGAATTAACGGAATCAGGCAAAACTTTGAAGGGATTTTATAGTGCCCTAATGGACTACAGACATTGACTGTCTCCTAGACTAAAAACAAAGGCTGCATGTACTGCCTATATTTTGAGGGAAACGCACTGTCCATTATTTGATTTGATCAGGGCAGGGCAGCACACACAAACTGCATTTAGTCCAATAACAATCCATGATATTATTAGGGTGATAAATAAAAGGCAGTTGCTCCATGACACAAGAGCACGCTCTACTGGGACAAAAAGCTTACAGCACCTGGTATTCTCAGGCGGTCTCCCATCCAAGTACTGATCAGGCCCGACCCTGCTTAGCTTCCGAGATCGGACGAGATCGGGCGTATTCAGGCTGGTATGGCCGTAAGCGAGGGAACAACTCTTGGTACACTATATAAAGTCAATGTGTCACTCACTCTGAAAGGGACACAGAAACGTATCCACTTTGTGACACAAACTGAAGAAGCTCAACCCTTGCTTACATTTCCAATATATATATATATATATATATATATATATATATATATATATATATATATATATATATACAGTGGGGAGAACAAGTATTTGATACACTGCCGATTTTGCAGGTTTTCCTACTTACAAAGCATGTAGAGGTCTGTAATTATTATCATAGGTACACTTCAACTGTGAGAGACGGAATCTAAAACAAAAATCCAGAAAATCACATTGTATGATTTTTAAGTAATTAATTTGCATTTTATTGCATGACATAAGTATTTGATCACCTACCAACCAGTAAGAATTCCGGCTCTCACAGACCTGTTAGTTTTTCTCTCCTGTTCTCCACTCATTACCTGTATTAACTGCACCTGTTTGAACTCGTTACCTGTATAAAAGACACCTGTCCACACACTCAATCAAACAGACTCCAACCTCTCCACAATGGCCAAGACCAGAGAGCTGTGTAAGGACATCAGGGATAAAATTGTAGACCTGCACAAGGCTGGGATGGGCTACAGGACAATAGGCAAGCAGCTTGGTGAGAAGGCAACAACTGTTGGCGCAATTATTAGAAAATGGAAGAAGTTCAAGATGACGGTAAATCACCCTCGGTCTGGGGCTCCATGCAAGATCTCACCTCATGGGGCATCAATGATCATGAGGAAGGTGAGGGATCAGCCCAGAACTACACGGCAGGACCTGGTCAATGACCTGAAGAGAGCTGGGACCACAGTCTCAAAGAAAACCATTAGTAACACACTACGCCGTCATGGATTAAAATCCTGCAGCGCACGCAAGGTCCCCCTGCTCAAGCCAGCGCATGTCCAGGCCCGTCTGAAGTTTGCCAATGACCATCTGGATGATCCAGAGGAGGAATGGGAGAAGGTCATGTGGTCTGATGAGACAAAAATATAGCTTTTTGGTCTAAACTCCACTCGCCGTGTTTGGAGGAAGAAGAAGGATGAGTACAACCCCAAGAACACCATCCCAACCGTGAAGCATGGAGGTGGAAACATCATTCTTTGGGGATGGTTTTCTGCAAAGGGGACAGGACGACTGCACCGTATTGAGGGGAGGATGGATGGGGCCATGTATCGCGAGATCTTGGCCAACAACCTCCTTCCCTCAGTAAGAGCATTGAAGATGAGTCGTGGCTGGGTCTTCCAGCATGACAATGACCCGAAACACACAGCCAGGGCAACTAAGGAGTGGCTCCGTAAGAGGCATCTCAAGGTCCTGGAGTGGCCTAACCAGTCTCCAGACCTGAACCCAATAGAAAATCTTTGGAGGGAGCTGAAAGTCCGTATTGCCCAGCGACAGCCCCGAAACCTGAAGGATCTGGAGAAGGTCTGTATGGAGGAGTGGGCCAAAATCCCTGCTGCAGTGTGTGCAAACCTGGTAAAGACCTACAGGAAACGTATGATCTCTGTAATTGCAAACAAAGGTTTCTGTACCAAATATTAAGTTCTGCTTTTCTGATGTATCAAATACTTATGTCATGCAATAAAATGCAAATTAATTACTTAAAAATCATACAATGTGATATATATATATTTTTTTTTGATTCCGTCTCTCACAGTTGAAGTGTACCTATGATAAAAATTACAGAACTCTACATGCTTTGTAAGTAGGAAAACCTGCAAAATCGGCAGTGTATCAAATACTTGTTCTCCCCACTGTATATATTTGAGTCTTGTTGGGGGGGGGGGGAAGAGGGCATATCCTATGTTGATTTATGACAAGTTCATTGACTAGGGCCCTATAAAATAAACGTTGCGGACCGAATCACGGAATCCAGACATTAAACCGAAATGCAACAATATTCAAACATTTATTGAACTTAGTAAGAAATCAACTAAATCTATTCAACTTGTTAGAAAACACATTCATTTGCCCAAGTCAATCATAAGACATGAACAAAATGCATCAGTGATTCGTATTTCCATGAACTTTCTGGCACGGCACAGGAATGCCCCTGTCTGTGTGCATGTGTGCGGTGCGCGCGTATGTCTAAGCTTTGTGTAGCCGTTAGCGATGATGCTAATGATAACCTTCTTCTGGTAGGGAAGGAATGGCTTTCCCCAAAACCTTCGCAAGTAAATGTTAACTACAAAGTAGCCTATGCCTGCCTGGCAGAATTATACCGTGATCATTTGCATCACTCCAGTGGCCATTTGTTCTACAGCAACACCG
The DNA here is from genome assembly GCF_964263955.1 of Coregonus lavaretus. Classification (NCBI taxonomy): domain Eukaryota; kingdom Metazoa; phylum Chordata; class Actinopteri; order Salmoniformes; family Salmonidae; genus Coregonus; species Coregonus lavaretus. Next base: position 120,598 of record NW_028157577.1, read on the forward strand.
CTTAACCAAACAAAGGTCTCTTCCTGGTGCACGCTTGCATTTAAGGGTAACTACACCCCAAAATCTAAATGTCTTACATTTTTCCCAGACCTCACAAATGGTCACCTGATAGGGTTTAAACATTGTTGTGGACATAGAACATCCAATTGTGCTGTTTTGCTATTAAAAAGGTGTACTTTTGAGAGCGAAAACCTGCCAAAACAGGGACAAACGGTCAACGGGGAAATCTAAACGGAGAAAAGGGAACTTGGGAATTAACGGAATCAGGCAAAACTTTGAAGGGATTTTATAGTGCCCTAATGGACTACAGACATTGACTGTCTCCTAGACTAAAAACAAAGGCTGCATGTACTGCCTATATTTTGAGGGAAACGCACTGTCCATTATTTGATTTGATCAGGGCAGGGCAGCACACACAAACTGCACTTAGTCCAATAACAATCCATGATATTATTAGGGTGATAAATAAAAGGCAGTTGCTCCATGACACAAGAGCACGCTCTACTGGGACAAAAAGCTTACAGCACCTGGTATTCCCAGGCGGTCTCCCATCCAAGTACTGACCAGGCCCGACCCTGCTTAGCTTCCGAGATCGGACGAGATCGGGCGTATTCAGGCTGGTATGGCCGTAAGCGAGGGAACAACTCTTGGTACACTATATAAAGTCAATGTGTCACTCACTCTGAAAGGGACACAGAAACGTATCCACTTTGTGACACAAACTGAAGAAGCTCAACCCTTGCTTACATTTCCAATATATATATATATATATATATATATATTAGTCTTGTTGGGGGGGGGGGGGGGGAGGGCATATCCTATGTTGATTTATGACAAGTTCATTGACTAGGGCCCTATAAAATAGGCGTTGCGGACCGAATCACGGAATCCAGACATTAAACCGAAATGCAACAATATTCAAACATTTATTGAACTTAGTAAGAAATCAACTAAATCTATTCAACTTGTTAGAAAACACATTCATTTGCCCAAGTCAATCATAAGACATGAACAAAATGCATCAGTGATTCGTATTTCCATGAACTTTCTGGCAGGGCACAGGAATGCCCCTGTCTGTGTGCATGTGTGCGGTGCGCGCGTATGTCTACACTTTGTGTAGCCGTTAGCGATGATGCTAATGATAACCTTCTTCTGGTAGGGAAGGAATGGCTTTCCCCAAAACCTTCGCAAGTAAATGTTAACTACAAAGTAGCCTATGCCTGCCTGGCAGAATTATACCGTGATCATTTGCATCACTCCAGTGGCCATGTGTTCTACAGCAACACCGCTTAACCAAACAAAGGTCTCTTCCTGGTGCACGCTTGCATTTAAGGGTAACTACATCCCAAAATCTAAATGTCTTACATTTTTCCCAGACCTCACAAATGGTCACCTGATAGGGTTTAAACATTGTTGTGGACATAGAACATCCAATTGTGCTGTTTTGCTATTAAAAAGGTGTACTTTTGAGAGCGAAAACCTGCCAAAACAGGGACAAACGGTCAACGGGGAAATCTAAACGGAGAAAAGGGAACTTGGGAATTAACGGAATCAGGCAAAACATTGAAGGGATTTTATAGTGCCCTAATGGACTACAGACATTGACTGTCTCCTAGACTAAAAACAAAGGCTGCATGTACTGCCTATATTTTGAGGGAAATGCACTGTCCATTATTTGATTTGATCAGGGCAGGGCAGCACACACAAACTGCATTTAGTCCAATAACAATCCATGATATTATTAGGGTGATAAATATAAGGCAGTTGCTCCATGACACAAGAGCACGCTCTACTGGGACAAAAAGCTTACAGCACCTGGTATTCCCAGGCGGTCTCCCATCCAAGTACTGACCAGGCCCAACCCTGCTTAGCTTCCGAGATCGGACAAGATCGGGCGTATTTTTTTTTTTTATATTTTATTATGAAAATCAGACAATTTTACATCATTTCAATCATCATTAAAGGGTGAACAATTCACCCTTTTACAAAATCAGAAAGAAGATACAATAAATCAAGAATTAAAACACTCACCTAATCCAATTAATAGTTAAACACAAGTTTTCCATTTGATGACATTCTAATAAATGTACTCCCCCACACAAATTCTTTTTCAAAGTTGCCCCCACCATATCTCTGCATTATCTCTATATTTCCCTCCAACATACTCTTAAAAAGTACCTCCACACTCACACATTTCCCTTCATAATGCCCCAAGTTCCTTCTTAGTCTTACAGCATATCGAGCATGACTTAAAACATAATTAACCAAATTAAAATTCAAAACTTTACTTTTCCCATTAATACCAAAAAGAAAAAATCTCCTCCATTCCACCCCATTAAAAATCTCCTCCCCCCAATGTTTCACTAAAAGCTCCTTTAAAAACTCATGAAAACCTCTTATTCTACTGCATTCAATGAAAAAGTGCATAAAGTTTTCCACCTCTATATGACAAATGTCCCATTCTCTATTAATATTTCTGTTGATTTGATGTAAGACCACATTAGTAAAAATCCTATTATGTTTTATTTTAAAATCATTGTCTTCACATTCTATGGAGTTCCCCTTTACATTAACATTCCTCCATATTGACTTCACATCCAAATCTACAAAAACCTCCGACCACACTTTCTCCGAAGCAGGCACTCTTATCTCTTTTAAAATACATTTACTATAGACTGTTTTAACTTTCAAGCCTGACAAATCACATTTCACTCCACCACTTTCATACAATAAAACCGGCAATCCCCTGGCTCTCTTAACCGCCCCTGTATTTATTAAAACACCCCACTCCTTCGGAATGCACCCTAAAATTCTCTTATACATATTTTCTACTGTAGTTTTGCTTATTTCATCGTCGACCTCAACAACATTGTCATAAATAGCTTGTACCGGTAGAAACCCCGGCCTGACCTCATATAGAATATCACCAATCTGTCGCATCCCAGCTCTCATAAAATATTTACAATACAACATTGTATTATTATATTTGATCTTTGGATTCAAAAAGATAGGCTGATTTAAAATATTCTCCAAACTGTTACATTCATAAGAAATGTGTGGTAAAACCTGCCCCCAAGCCTCGAAAACTTCCTTATAAAACAAAGGTATATTTCCCAACATGTCTTGTTTTACACTCATTAATAAACCATTATCCCCTATCCTCCCAACCTCCTGCAAATACTCTGCAAAAAACCTTTTCCACCCGTAATCTAATTCCCCATATAAATACTTCCGAACCATTTTCACTCTTATTGCTATTTTCCTCACCCTTAAATCCACTAACTTCAAGCCCCCCTCCTCATAACCCGCAATCAATGTTTTAAAAGCGATTTTCGCCCCCTTCCCATCCCATAAAAATTCAACTAAAATCTTATTCATTTCAATTAAAACCCATTCTGGCACATCTAAGACATTCATGACGTGAATACAAATTGACATCAGTAAAGAATTTATAACAATAACCTTCCCCTTTAATTTTAACAACCTCCCCTTCCACATATTTACAACCTTTCTGACTTTATTTATCACCCCACTCCATGTCAAATCCCTAGCTTCTTTTTCTTTTACACCTAAAAAAACTCCCAACACCTTAAAATATTCTTTGGCCTCTTTAAAAGGAAAAATCCCCTCATTTACCTTCCCAATATACATTACAACAGACTTTTCCATATTAACTTTAGCTCCTGATGCTCTTCCATATACTTTAAAACCTTCTATTACCCTTTTTACACTGTCCTCATCTCTAACTGTTATAGTTGTGTCATCTGCATATTGGTGAATCAAACTAAATCCCCCCTGTGGAGTCTGTACACAATTAATACAATTATCCTTCTTAAGAAAAGCCGCTAAAGGCTCAGCTGATAAAACATACAATAAAGCAGATAAAGGACATCCCTGTCTCACAGATCTCTCCAGAGTAAAAGAATCAGTTAAAACCCCATTGCATTTCACCCTACTTTTTGCATTTCTATATAATAATTTAATCCACCCTATTATTTTATTACCAAAGCCAAATCTTTCCAAGACCCTAAACATAAAATCATGTTCTACTCTATCAAAAGCCTTATTTAAATCTATGCTTAAAACAATACCTCCTATCTTATCCCCATTCATTTTGTGTATCACGTCTCTAATCGTATTAATTGTGTCAGCTATATCCCTCCCAGGAACACTATAATTCTGTGTTGGTGCTATAATATCATGTAAAACTCTCTTCATCCTATTCGCTAAAATTTTGGCCAAAATCTTATAATCCACATTTAATAAACTAATTGGCCTATAATTTTCCAATTTCACCTTACTCCCTTTGTTTTTATATAAAATTGTTATCATTCCTGTCACCATTGATTCTGATACACAATCATTCTCCTCCATATAGTGATAAACCTCCAATAAAATAGGTGCTAAAAGACTTTCATAAATTTTATAAAACTCTGCAATGATACCATCTACCCCAGGGCTCTTATTCACCTGTAAACCCTTTATCGCATCCATCACTTCATTTACTGTAATCTTCCCATCACACATCACCTTATCTTCTCCATTAATTTTCACCTCCACACTACCTAAAATCTCCTGTACACACCCCTCATCCACCTCCCCTTTTTTAAATAAGTCCTTATAAAAACTCTGCACTGTCTCTAAAATCTCTACATAATCATCTACTACTTCCCCCTTTACATTTTCAATCTGTCTAAGATATGTTCTTCTTTGAGTACTCTTCTCTAATCCAAGAAAAAAAGAAGTGCATTTCTCCCCCTCCAAAAAATACTTTGCTTTGCTTCTTATAATGGCCCCCATACACTTATCCATGTCATATTTACTCAATTTTGCTTTCAACTCTAAAAACTTTTCTATATTATAATTAGGTTCACTGTCACACTTCCCCATTTCCTCAACCAATTTGGCTCTCAACTCATTTTCTTTTCTTTTCATCCTGCCTCTCTTTTTCCTTGCATATCTTATACTAAAACCTTTTATTTTTTCCTTAACCTTGTCCCACCATAAACACTTATCCTCCCCTTTCTGCTTATCCTCCATTTCACATATTATCAAAGATTTAAGTTGTTTACAATAATCCTCATCCCCCAAATAACTCGCATTCATACACCATGTGCCACCTCCTATTCTTTCTTTGTCTAAACCCACCGAGAAATTTAAACATGCATGATCACTGAGTGTTGTAAATACATACTTAACATCTTTCATACAATCCCTTAAATCTTCTTTAACTAAAATCAAATCTATCCTGGTTTGTTTTAATTCCCCTAAAACCACCTGCCTTCTAGAAAATTCTCGTTTATCGGGATTGTCATCTCTCCATATGTCAATAAGTTTTTTCTCAACCATCATTTTCTTTAAAACCCCTCTAGATGCATCATTTCTAAAAGCAGCTCCCCTTGTCATATCTAATCTGTCCATTTTCACATTAAAATCCCCCACCACGATGCAATTTCCCACACTCCATCGTCCCACTTCAACAAATAAAACCTTGCGCTCTATTTCATTATTTGGCGCATAAACATTTATAATTCTAAACTTCATATCCATATACTCAAAATCTAAAACTAAAATCCTCCCATTATTATCATCATGTACATGTACCACTTTGTCCACCACATCCTTTCTCACTAGAATAGCAACCCCACTAGAATTCCCTCTACCATTATTAACAAAAATAAAATCCCTCCATATTTGTTTTACTTTCAATACACAATCATTGTCCCAATGCGTCTCTTGTAGACATAAGATATCCACATTCTTCATTTGAACTATATTTTGAAATGTATCCATCGTCCTTAAACCATTTACATTTAGGGACACAAACTTAACCATTTCAAAAAATAATAAAATGAAAAGAAATACCTTCATTGTCCTCTACTTTTTGTCCTGTTTCTTTCCTCTTCTATCCTTCTTCTCCCCCCCCCGTCGCTTTCCTCTTCCTGTAGCTTTCCCTTAGTTGTTCTACCTTTGCCCCTTCGTCCGTATCAGATATCTCCTCCAAGCCCATTTCGTCCAACCAACTCAAGTTTTTTACTCCCACATCCGTTGTGCTCCCCGTATCTCTCTCCGTCTCTGGTATTGTCGTCAAACTCAAACTGCCCTCCATGTCTTCACCCCCTGAGGTACTCGCAGGGCCTGAGCTTTCCCCAATAATCTGTGCGTCCCCAGTGCCTCCACCCAGCCCGATCCCCCCCTCCTCCTGTAAACTCCCTCTTCTCATCTCTGAGTCCAAGCTGCTCCCTATTTCGTCTGCCTTTTGCTCTTCCATCTCTCCACCTTCCTCCACATCCTCTTCCCCATCCTCTTCTTCTCCTCCCGGTGATACATCGGCTTCCATTAAGAGGTCCTGGCTCTCCTCCTCACTTACAACCTCTCCACAGTTGCACTCATCGGTTCCCTTCCGACATCCTGCGCAAACTGCCCTATCTCTCGCTCCAGCACATTCCCTCGCATAGTGTCCCTGGTTTCCGCACTTAAAACACCTAAAGTCAGGGCAGTCCTTTAAAATATGTCCAGGTTGAATACACAGGCGACATACCCTAACCTGCTTGTCATGAATCACCCTGAAATATTCACCACCCTCCATTGTCTCGAACTTAGTGGAATACGGCAAGGACTGCACGGTGTCCGTGAACTTTACCTTACAGTATCTTGTCCCATCCACGATTTCAGTCCCCGGCCAGACTCTCCTTCTGATTTCTGAGACCGCAGCTACACCCCAGATCCGCAGTTTATCCAGTATAGCTCCGTCTTCGATATAAACTGGCAAATTCATAAACGAGACTATGAGTTCGTTTGCCATCATATCTCTCGCCATTACCTTCGTGTTCTTAATCATGAACCCATCCATTAAACACTCTTTTCCATTTTCATCCCCCATCGTGACTTCATATTTCCTTT
>NW_028157577.1:132500-137500 GCF_964263955.1 Coregonus lavaretus
GCCAAGACCAAAGAGCTGTCAAAGGACACCAGAAACAAAATTGTAGACCTGCACCAGGCTGGGAAGACTGAATCTGCAATAGGTAAGCAGCTTGGTTTGAAGAAATCAACTGTGGGAGCAATTATTAGGAAATGGAAGACATACAAGACCACTGATAATCTCCCTCGATCTGGGGCTCCACGCAAGATCTCACCCCGTGGGGTCAAAATGATCACAAGAACGGTGAGCAAAAATCCCAGAACCACACGGGGTGACCTAGTGAATGACCTGCAGAGAGCTGGGACCAAAGTAACAAAGCCTACCATCAGTAACACACTACGCCGCCAGGGACTCAAATCCTGCAGTGGCAGACGTGTCCCCCTGCTTAAGCCAGTACATGTCCAGGCCCGTCTGAAGTTTGCTAGAGTGCATTTGGATGATCCAGAAGAGGATTGGGAGAATGTCATATGGTCAGATGAAACCAAAATATAACTTTTTGGTAAAAACTCAAGTTGTCGTGTTTGGAGGACAAAGTTGCATCCAAAGAACACCATACGTACTGTGAAGCATGGGGATGGAAACATCATGCTTTGGGGCTGTTTTTCTGCAAAGGGACCAGGATGACTGATCCGTGTAAAGGAAAGAATGAATGGGGCCATGTATCGTGAGATTTTGAGTGAAAACCTCCTTCCATCAGCAAGGGCATTGAAGATGAAACGTGGCTGGGTCTTTCAGCATGACAATGATCCCAAACACACCGCCCGGAAAACAAAGGAGTGGCTTCGTAAGAAGCATTTCAAGGTCCTGGAGTGGCCTAGCCAGTCTCCAGATCTCAACCCCATAGAAAATCTTTGGAGGGAGTTGAAAGTCCGTGTTGCCCAGCGACAGCCCCAAAACATCACTGCTCTAGAGGAGATCTGCATGGAGGAATGGGCCAAAATACCAGCAACAGTGTGTGAAAACCTTGTGAAGACTTACAGAAAACGTTTGACCTGTGTCATTGCCAACAAAGGGTATATAACAAAGTATTGAGAAACTTTTGTTATTGACCAAATACTTATTTTCCACCATAATTTGCAAATAAATGCATAAAAAATCCTACAATGTGATTTTCTGGAAAAAAAATTCTCATTTTGTCTGTCATAGTTGACGTGTACCTATGATGAAAATTACAGGCCTCTCTCATCTTTTTAAGTGGGAGAACTTGCACAATTGGTGGCTGACTAAATACTTTTTTTCCCCACTGTATATATATTTGAGTCTTGTTGGGGGGGGGGGGAAGAGGGCATATCCTATGTTGATTTATGACAAGTTCATTGACTAGGGCCCTATAAAATAGGCGTTGCGGACCGAATCACGGAATCCAGACATTAAACCGAAATTCAACAATATTCAAACATTTATTGAACTTAGTAAGAAATCAACTAAAACTATTCAACTTGTTAGAAAACGCATTCATTTGCCCAAGTCAATCATAAGACATGAACAAAATGCATCAGTGATTCGTATTTCCATGAACTTTCTGAAACGGCACAGGAATGCCCCTGTCTGTGTGCATGTGTGCGGTGCGCGCATATATCTACACTTTGTGTAGCCGTTAGCGATGATGCTAATGATAACCTTCTTCTGGTAGGGAAGGAATTGCTTTCCCCAAAACCTTCGCAAGTAAATGTTAACTACAAAGTAGCCTATGCCTGCCTGGCAGAATTATACCGTGATCATTTGCATCACTCCAGTGGCCATTTGTTCTACAGCAACACTGCTTAACCAAACAAAGGTCTCTTCCTGGTGCACGCTTACATTTAAGGGTAACTACACCCCAAAATCTAAATGTCTTACATTTTTCCCAGACCTCACAAATGGTCACCTGATAGGGTTTAAACATTGTTGTGGACATAGAACATCCAATTGTGCTGTTTTGCTATTAAAAATGTGTACTTTTGAGAGCGAAAACCTGCCAAAACAGGGACAAACGGTCAACGGGGAAATCTAAACGGAGAAAAGGGAACTTGGGAATTAACGGAATCAGGCAAAACATTGAAGGGATTTTATAGTGCCCTAATGGACTACAGACATTGACTGTCTCCTAGACTAAAAACAAAGGCTGCATGTACTGCCTATATTTTGAGGGAAACGCACTGTCCATTATTTGATTTGATCAGGGCAGGGCAGCACACACAAACTGCATTTAGTCCAATAACAATCCATGATATTATTAGGGTGATAAATAAAAGGCAGTTGCTCCATGACACAAGAGCACGCTCTACTGGGACAAAAAGCTTACAGCACCTGGTATTCCCAGGTGGTCTCCCAACCAAGTACTAACCAGGCCCGACCCTGCTTAGCTTCCGAGATCGGACGAGTTCGGGTGTATTCAGGCTGGTATGGCCGTAAGCGAGGGAACAACTCTTGGTACACTATATAAAGTCAATGTGTCACTCACTCTGAAAGGGACACAGAAACGTATCCACTTTGTGACACAAACTGAAGAAGCTCAACCCTTGCTTACATTTCCAATATATATATATATATATGAGTCTTGTTGGGGGGGGGGGGAAGAGGGCATATCCTATGTTGATTTATGACAAGTTCATTGACTAGGGCCCTATAAAATAGGCGTTGCGGACCGAATCACGGAATCCAGACATTAAACCGAAATTCAACAATATTCAAACATTTATTGAACTTAGTAAGAAATCAACTAAAACTATTCAACTTGTTAGAAAACGCATTCATTTGCCCAAGTCAATCATAAGACATGAACAAAATGCATCAGTGATTCGTATTTCCATGAACTTTCTGAAACGGCACAGGAATGCCCCTGTCTGTGTGCATGTGTGCGGTGCGCGCATATATCTACACTTTGTGTAGCCGTTAGCGATGATGCTAATGATAACCTTCTTCTGGTAGGGAAGGAATTGCTTTCCCCAAAACCTTCGCAAGTAAATGTTAACTACAAAGTAGCCTATGCCTGCCTGGCAGAATTATACCGTGATCATTTGCATCACTCCAGTGGCCATTTGTTCTACAGCAACACTGCTTAACCAAACAAAGGTCTCTTCCTGGTGCACGCTTACATTTAAGGGTAACTACACCCCAAAATCTAAATGTCTTACATTTTTCCCAGACCTCACAAATGGTCACCTGATAGGGTTTAAACATTGTTGTGGACATAGAACATCCAATTGTGCTGTTTTGCTATTAAAAAGGTGTACTTTTGAGAGCGAAAACATGCCAAAACAGGGACAAACGGTCAACGGGGAAATCTAAACGGAGAAAAGGGAACTTGGGAATATATATATATATATATATATATATATATATATATATATATATATATATATATATATATATATATATATATATTTGAGTCTTGTTGGGGGGGGTGAAGAGGGCATATCCTATGTTGATTTATGACAAGTTCATTGACTAGGGCCCTATAAAATAGGCGTTGCGGACCGAATCACGGAATCCAGACATTAAACCGAAATTCAACAATATTCAAACATTTATTGAACTTAGTAAGAAATCAACTAAATCTATTCAACTTGTTAGAAAACGCATTCATTTGCCCAAGTCAATCATAAGACATGAACAAAATGCATCAGTGATTCGTATTTCCATGAACTTTCTGAAACGGCACAGGAATGCCCCTGGCTGTGTGCATGTGTGCGGTGCGCGCGTATATCTACACTTTGTGTAGCCGTTAGCGATGATGCTATTGATAAACTTCTTCTGGTAGGGAAGGAATGGCTTTCCCCAAAACCTTCGCAAGTAAATGTTAACTACAAAGTAGCCTATGCCTGCCTGGCAGAATTATACCGTGATCATTTGCATCACTCCAGTGGCCATTTGTTCTACAGCAACACCGCTTAACCAAACAAAGGTCTCTTCCTGGTGCACGCTTACATTTAAGGGTAACTACACCCCAAAATCTAAATGTCTTACATTTTTCCCAGACCTCACAAATGGTCACCTGATAGGGTTTAAACATTGTTGTGGACATAGAACATCCAATTGTGCTGTTTTGCTATTAAAAAGGTGTACTTTTGAGAGCGAAAACCTGCCAAAACAGGGACAAACGGTCAACGGGGAAATCTAAACGGAGAAAAGGGAACTTGGGAATTAACGGAATCAGGCAAAACATTGAAGGGATTTTATAGTGCCCTAATGGACTACAGACATTGACTGTCTCCTAGACTAAAAACAAAGGCTGCATGTACTGCCTATATTTTGAGGGAAACGCACTGTCCATTATTTGATTTGATCAGGGCAGGGCAGCACACACAAACTGCATTTAGTCCAATAACAATCCATGATATTATTAGGGTGATAAATAAAAGGCAGTTGCTCCATGACACAAGAGCACGCTCTACTGGGACAAAAAGCTTACAGCACCTGGTATTCCCAGGCAGTCTCCCAACCAAGTACTAACCAGGCCCAACCCTGCTTAGCTTCCGAGATCGGACGAGTTCGGGTGTATTCAGGCTGGTATGGCCGTAAGCGAGGGAACAACTCTTGGTACACTATATAAAGTCAATGTGTCACTCACTCTGAAAGGAACGCAGAAACGTATCCACTTTGTGACACAGACTGAAGAAGCTCAACCCTTGCTTACATTTCCAATATATATATATATATGAGTCTTGTTGGGGGGGGGGGGGGGGGAAGAGGGCATATCCTATGTTGATTTATGACAAGTTCATTGACTAGGGCCCTATAAAATAGGCGTTGCGGACCGAATCACGGAATCCAGACATTAAACCGAAATTCAACAATATTCAAACATTTATTGAACTTAGTAAGAAATCAACTAAATCTATTCAACTTGTTAGAAAACGCATTCATTTGCCCAAGTCAATCATAAGACATGAACAAAATGCATCAGTGATTCGTATTTCCATGAACTTTCTGAAACGGCACAGGAATGCCCCTGTCTGTGTGCATGTGTGCGGTGCGCGCGTATATATACACTTTTTGTAGCCGTTAGCGATGATGCTAATGATAACCTTCTTCTGGTA
>NW_028157577.1:140000-145000 GCF_964263955.1 Coregonus lavaretus
CAGCCTATAACGCAGATTATCAGTCCACGTCATAGCTTCTTACATGCTTTTACAGCAACTGGTATTCCAAGGTGGTCCCCCATCCAAGTACTAACCAGCCCTAAACCTGCTTAGCTTCCGAGATCTGACGAGATCGGGCGTATTCAGGCTGGTATGGCCGTAAGCGAGGGAACAACTCTTGGTACACTATATAAAGTCAATGTGTCACTCACTCTGAAAGGGACACAGAAACGTATCCACTTTGTGACACAAACTGAAGAAGCTCAACCCTTGCTTACATTTCCATTATATATATATATATATTTGAGTCTTGTTGGGGTGGGGGGGGGGGGGAGAGGGCATATCCTATGTTGATTTATGACAAGTTCATTGACTAGGGCCCTATAAAATAGGCGTTGCGGACCGAATTATGGAATCCAGACATTAAACCGAAATTCAACAATATTCAAACATTTATTGAACTTAGTAAGAAATCAACTAAATCTATTCAACTTGTTAGAAAACGCATTCATTCGCCCAAGTCAATCATAAGACATGAACAAAATGCATCAGTGATTCGTATTTCCATGAACTTTCTGAAACGGCACAGGAATGCCCCTGTCTGTGTGCATGTGTGCGGTGCGCGTGTATATCTACACTTTGTGTAGCCGTTAGCGATGATGCTAATGATAACCTTCTTCTGGTAGGGAAGGAATGGCTTTCCCCAAAACCTTCGCAAGTAAATGTTAACTACAAAGTAGCCTATGCCTGCCTGGCAGAATTATACCGTGATCATTTGCATCACTCCAGTGGCCATTTGGTCACCTGATAGGGTTTAAACATTGTTGTGGACATAGAACATCCAATTGTGCTGTTTTGCTATTAAAAAGGTGTACTTTTGAGAGCGAAAACCTGCCAAAACAGGGACAAACGGTCAACAGGGAAATCTAAACGGAGAAAAGGGAACTTGGGAATTAACAGAATCAGGCAAAACATTGAAGGGATTTTATAGTGCCCTAATGGACTACAGACATTGACTGTCTCCTAGACTAAAAACAAAGGCTGCATGTACTGCCTATATTTTGAGGGAAACGCACTGTCCATTATTTGATTTGATCAGGGCAGGGCAGCACACACAAACTGCATTTAGTCCAATAACAATCCATGATATTATTAGGGTGATAAATAAAAGGCAGTTGCTCCATGACACAAGAGCACGCTCTACTGGGACAAAAAGCTTACAGCACCTGGTATTCCCAGGCGGTCTCCCATCCAAGTACTAACCAGGCCTGACGCTGCTTAGCTTCCGAGATCGGACGAGATCAGGCGTATTCAGGATGGTATGGCCGTAAGCGAGGGAACAACTCTTGGTACACTATATAAAGTCAATGTGTCACTCACTCTGAAAGGGACACAGAAACGTATCCACTTTGTGACACAAACTGAAGAAGCTCAACCCTTGCTTACATTTCCAATATATATATATATATATATATTGAGTCTTGTTGAGTCTTGTTGGGGGTGGGGGAAGAGGGCATATCCTATGTTGATTTATGACAAGTTCATTGACTAGGGCCCTATAAAATAGGCGTTGCGGACCGAATTACGGAATCCAGACATTAAACCGAAATTCAACAATATTCAAACATTTATTGAACTTAGTAAGAAATCAACTAAATCTATTCAACTTGTTAGAAAACGCATTCATTCGCCCAAGTCAATCATAAGACATGAACAAAATGCATCAGTGATTCGTATTTCCATGAACTTTCTGGCACGGCACAGGAATGCCCCTGTCTGTGTGCATGAGTGCGGTGTGCGCGTATGTCTACACTTTGTGTAGCCGTTAGCGATGATGCTAATGATAACCTTCTTCTGGTAGGGAAGGAATGGCTTTCCCCAAAACCTTCGCAAGTAAATGTTAACTACAAAGTAGCCTATGCCTGCCTGGCAGAATTATACCGTGATCATTTGCATCACTCCAATGGCCATTTGTTCTACAGCAACACCGCTTAACCAAACAAAGGTCTCTTCCTGGTGCACGCTTGCATTTAAGGGTAACTACACCCCAAAATCTAAATGTCTTACATTTTTCCCAGACCTCACAAATGGTCACCTGATAGGGTTTAAACATTGTTGTGGACATAGAACATCCAATTGTGCTGTTTTGCTATTAAAAATGTGTACTTTTGAGAGCGAAAACCTGCCAAAACAGGGACAAACGGTCAACGGGGAAATCTAAACGGAGAAAAGGGAACTTGGGAATTAACGGAATCAGGCAAAACATTGAAGGGATTTTATAGTGCCCTAATGGACTACAGACATTGACTGTCTCCTAGACTAAAAACAAAGGCTGCATGTACTGCCTATATTTTGAGGGAAACGCACTGTCCATTATTTGATTTGATCAGGGCAGGGCAGCACACACAAACTGCATTTAGTCCAATAACAATCCATGCTATTATTAGGGTGATAAATTAAAGGCAGTTGCTCCATGACACAAGAGCACGCTCTACTGGGACAAAAAGATTACAGCACCTGGTATTCCAAGGCGGTCTCCCATCCAAGTACTAACCAGGCCCGACCCTGCTTAGCTTCCAAGATCGGACGAGATTGGGCGTATTCAGGCTGGTATGGCCGTAAGCGAGGGAACAACTCTTGGTACACTATATAAAGTCAATGTGTCACTCACTCTGAAAGGGACACAGAAACGTATCCACTTTGTGACACAAACTGAAGAAGCTCAACCCTTGCTTACATTTCCAATATATATATATATATATATATATATATATATATATATATATATATATATATATATATATATATATATATATATATATATATATATATTTGAGTCCAGTGGCGGCTCCTGAAAAAATTCTCAGGAGGGGCAATTTTTCTGATGATTTAGGTGACCTACACACATTTTTAAAAAGATATGTCCAGCAACAACATGAAGACAGGGGCAGCATATAAGTCAATACCAGAAGCATTTATTGACTGATCTGGGGAGATGGATTCCAGTTTCTGTGACAGATTATAAATAATCTCTGATGCCTTTGTTATATTAGCTTTTGGTTGAATGTACTGTCGTAGTAAATATATAATGTTATAGCTTGGTCTGACTAAAATCTTGTGCATGACCCATTTTGTGTTGGGCGTTTGTTTTCAATCAATGCTCTTCCTATCCTATAACAATGGACAAAAGAGTCCTATCTTGTCAGCCTTGTCAGCAGGTGGCCAAGGACAACACCCACGCCATAGGTCTCTCAGTTCTTCCAACTCACGAGTTCTTGCTCTGAGGACACACACACACACACACACACACACACACACATCATCACTGATAACACACACACACACACACATCATCACTGTTAAACACACACACACACACACACAAAAATCCCCTCTCTTTAGGCTGAACATTTGAAGACAGAGAACCCGACTCAGAGCCAATGCAACAGTGGAGGGGACCTCGCCCAACTCATCAGGACCAATCAGAAGATCAGAACTACTAGATTCAACCTACATCATTTATTGTATAAAATGTCTGCACACAATGTTTTCGGGCCTCTCTTCAGATAGCTCCCTAAGAGTTTGACGAACGAGTCCGTGCACGCGATTCCAGATATCTTTACCTCTGAATAAACTGCCTTTATTATACCATATCCACCCTGTCCAAAGTCTCTACTTGGTCTCAGTTCTCCAGTAAACTTGTGATTATCAACAGTACACAACGGTAACAAACAATTGGGGGAACTCACGGGGCAGATAGTAAGGTCGCAGTGACACAGAAAGCAGTTCAATGTCGGGGCTCGGGGGTACAAAGTCGCTCTCTTACCAGGATCGATTTTCCCTGTGACTGTCAGATCGCGGTCCGCTCTGACCAGGGTGAAGCCAGCCGGCTCCACTTCTCTGTCCGGGACTCTGTCATCCAGCCAAGTCTCCCAGCTGTATTGGATTCCGCTGCCAGCAACGTTTTCATTATTTAGTCCGTTCGTAGCGGGTATGTACACGATCAACAAGATCAGTCCAAAACCCACCACTGGAAATCCATGGTTGGCAGAATGTTTGTAAACTAAGTGTACAAATTAAAAACATAAAATAACGCCACTAAGTGTACAAATTAAAAACATAAGATAACGCCACACTGCAGGTCGCAACAGAGACGCTGCTAGCCGCTATTTTCTTAGTTACGTTCATGGTTACGTCACGTATGACGAAAGCGCGTAAGTGCAAGCCCACAGACACCCATAGAGAATGTATTGAAAGCTTTGAAATTTGAAAAAAATAGATTTTACATGACAGGCTATGAGAGACTTCTGGGCGATTTTCAACCTGACTGAAATCGCCCCAAAAACGGGCGGGGCCATTTGAAGCACGACTTTAGCCTGATTTGACATTTAGTGGCAGTCAGATCAGATTACAACACTGATAACTACTGTTGCCGTGATATAATTGATTAGAAAAAAAATCCCTTCCTTTTCCCGTTTGGCAGTGCGTCGCCCATATCGCCCTATTGAACAGGCCGTCCCTGTTTGAGTCTTGTTGGGGGGGGGGAAGAGGGCATATCCTATGTTGATTTATGACAAGTTCATTGACTAGGGCCCTATAAAATAGGCGTTGCGGACCGAATCACGGAATCCAGACATTAAACCGAAATTCAACAATATTCAAACATTTATTGAACTTAGTAAGAAATCAACTAAATCTATTCAACTTGTTAGAAAACGCATTCATTTGCCCAAGTCAATCATAAGACATGAACAAAATGCATCAGTGATTCGTTTTTCCATGAACTTTCTGAAACGGCACAGGAATGCCCCTGTCTGTGTGCATGTGTGCGGTGCGCGCGTATGTCTACACTTTGTGTAGCCGTTAGCGATGATGCTAATGATAACCTTCTTCTGGTAGGGAAGGAATGGCTTTCCCCAAAACCTTCGCAAGTAAATGTTAACTACAAAGTAGCCTATGCCTGCCTGGCAGAATAGTACCGTGATCATTTGCATCACTCC
>NW_028157577.1:147500-180000 GCF_964263955.1 Coregonus lavaretus
TGTAGCCGTTAGCGATGATGCTAATGATAACCTTCTTCTGGTAGGGAAGGAATGGCTTTCCCCAAAACCTTCGCAAGTAAATGTTAACTACAAAGTAGCCTATGCCTGCCTGGCAGAATTATACCGTGATCATTTGCATCACTCCAGTGGCCATTTGTTCTACAGCAACACCGCTTAACCAAACAAAGGTCTCTTCCTGGTGCACGCTTGCATTTAAGGGTAACTACACCCCAAAATCTAAATGTCTTACATTTTTCCCAGACCTCACAAATGGTCACCTGATAGGGTTTAAACATTGTTGTGGACATAGAACATCCAATTGTGCTGTTTTGCTATTAAAAAGGTGTACTTTTGAGAGCGAAAACCTGCCAAAACAGGGACAAACGGTCAACGGGGAAATCTAAACGGAGAAAAGGGAACTTGGGATTTAACAGAATCAGGCAAAACATTGAAGGGATTTTATAGTGCCCTAATGGACTACAGACATTGACTGTCTCCTAGACTAAAAACAAAGGCTGCATGTACTGCCTATATTTTGAGGGAAACGCACTGTCCATTATTTGATTTGATCAGGGCAGGGCAGCACACACAAACTGCATTTAGTCCAATAACAATCCATGATATTATTAGGGTGATAAATAAAAGGCAGTTGCTCCATGACACAAGAGCACGCTCTACTGGGACAAAAAGCTTACAGCACCTGGTATTCCAAGGCAGTCTCCCATCCATGTACTAACCAGGCCCGACCCTGCTTAGCTTCCGAGATCGGACGAGATCAGGCGTATTCAGGCTGGTATGGCCGTAAGCGAGGGATCAACTCTTGGTACACTATATAAAGTCAATGTGTCACTCACTCTGAAAGGTACACAGAAACGTATCCACTTTGTGACACAAACTGAAGAAGCTCAACCCTTGCTTACATTTCCTATATATATATATATATATATATATATATATATATATATATATATATATGAGTCTTGTTGGGGGGGGGGGGAAAGAGGGCATATCCTATGTTGATTTATGACAAGTTCATTGACTATTGCCCTATAAAATAGGCGTTGCGGACCGAATCACGGAATCCAGACATTAAACCGAAATTCAACAATATTCAAACATTTATTGAACTTAGTAAGAAATCAACTAAATCTATTCAACTTGTTAGAAAACGCATTAATTTGCCCAAGTCAATCATAAGACATGAACAAAATGCATCAGTGATTCGTATTTCCATGAACTTTCTGAAACGGCACAGGAATGCCCCTGTCTGTGTGCATGTGTGCGGTGCGCGCGTATGTCTACACTTTGTGTAGCCGTTAGCGATGATGCTAACTTTTGAGAGCGAAAACCTGCCAAAACAGGGACAAACGGTCAACGGGGAAATCTAAACGGAGAAAAGGGAACTTGGGAATTAACGGAATCAGGCAAAACATTGAAGGGATTTTATAGTGCCCTAATGGACTACAGACATTGACTGTCTCCTAGACTAAAAACAAAGGCTGCATGTACTGCCTATATTTTGAGGGAAACGCACTGTCCATTATTTGATTTGATCAGGGCAGGACAGCACACACAAACACAGGCAGGCATATGCATGCACACACACACAGGCATATGCATGCACGTACACACACACACAAACACAGGCAGATAGGCAGGAATGCATGTACGCACATACACATATATTTGTGTATTGATTCTGATATTACAAAACCTTGCACTATTCACTGAGATAACACCACTAGACCAGAGTCCCAAGGTACAGTATATGATTCCCCATCCTACCTAGTTCTGCTTGGTTTAATGTTTGAAGTTAAAATGTTTATCCTGTAAATGTATAATAGACTTCATGCCGGCTGTGACCACAGTGGTGGAGGTCATAACACAGAGACATGGCTGCCTTTATTTGTTTATCTACTGGCCCTCACTAAAAGGAATCCAATAAGCCATCAGGATGCACCCTGTGGCCATACAAGTGTCTAGGGTTCTGAAAGGAAGACTAGGTAGAGTGCATAAACACACTGACAGACACACATAGAAGAAAACACACATCGTCCCTCTATAGAACACTTACTACCAACACACCCACATGTACATTAACCCTCTGAAACACATACACACACCCTGCATTTATCTGGCCATTAATGGTCTTGGCTGGAGGATGAAGGCATTTGTTATCGTCTTCAGGAGAGGCCAAGGTTTGTTCATCATCACTACCCAGGAGGCACCACTCTGATCTCTCTGTGCCAGTCTTTGTGTGCGGCTCTCTGTGGATTCACCCAGGCTCACTGGCCTGTAAAGCAATCTAATCTTCACTGGACTGCAAGAGCCTTACTGCCTTTACAGAGAGCTGCAGGGCTAAACTGTAGCCAAACACTGAACTGGCAGTTTTTTATCGTTTTCAAATTAATGGCAACATTAATGATCTTTACTATCATTGGATAAAAAACATATTACACATGTAACAGTCTTGGGAGGATAAAAGAGAGCGAGAGCGAGAGCGAGAGCGAGAGCGAGAGCGAGAGCGAGAGCGAGAGCGAGAGCGAGAGAGAGGGAGAAAAAGGAGGATTCATTGGATAAATGGACTGACATTTTTGAAGGGAATCAATTCAGTTACCCCACTGAAACGTGCACTTGTGTGTAGCCTATGTTATGATGTGTAGACTATTTTATGATATGTGTTGTACTAAACAGTATATTAGAAAACCATTCATGATTGCTTTACATACAACATTTGGTCATTGACATACTGTATGTAGTCATTTTATGCTCTCTGGTGGCCTTTTAAGGCAAAGCAGCACAGCACTGCCTCCCCATGCTCTCCCATACAGATGACAAAGATGGTGAATAATGAAGGTGTCGCATAAAGGCTGTTTACCTATCTCTTATGCTACATGTGGCGGCGATCTGCTTTTAATAGTGCAGACATAGAGGAGGTGTGAATATAGATGTGTTGCCATGACTCTTGCCCGCTGGCCTGCATGTATTCACTGAGTAGACTCTTGGACTACAACAAGTATGTATTCTGATTGCCAACAGTAGTAATATGTTGAGTGTGGCACTTGATAATCAACTGTATAATCATTCTCAATGTGGAGTGATTGACCTGTGCTCAGCCACCCTCTCCTTGCAACATGATGCAGGCAGGCAATAGATGAGAAAACAAAGTGCTTCAATAGGGTGAAGGCAGAGGTTGAATATGAATACAGGCAGAGAGAGAGATGGAGAGAGAAGGAAAGAGAGAGACAGACATACAGATGTAGGATCTTAATTTGAGCCAGTTTGCTACAGCAGGAAAATAATTATGCAGCAACAGGAAATGTGAATTATGATGTGGATTATAATTAATGGACATTTTTTGTAGGGGTTGATACATTTTCTGTTTGGGCAAATCAAGTCTGACATTTTAAAATGGAAATGACAAACTTTAGAACCCTTTTGTAATACAATACAAGTTTGCATTTCTTGCTCTGCAGTACAAATCTCAGCAACAAAAGAGTGATCAAATTAAGATCCTACATCTGTACAGACAGACAGACATACAGACATACAGGCAGACTAGGTCTATAGTAATAGGCTGCTCCAGTGTTTTGGAACTTGATGATGTCACAATGTCACTTTACCAGGGATGGAGCACTAGTTATTATAAGGGAACATTATGAGGTAACGTTGCCACGGAAACACACTTCTAACAGAATCCCAGACCACATTAAAATTGTTAGACAAGCTCAGGAAGAGCGTGTTAGCTACATCTCTCAACCTATAACTGATTTGATTGATTACAACAGTACACTACCCTAGCGTGTTATGGGTCAGACACTTAGTGACCCTGTCCCTCTGGTCTCCCCTAGGGAGCAACCAAAGGAGACCCATAAACATAAAAATAAACCCAAGGAGAAGAGCATCCCTCCAGCCCTGACCTTTCTTCAGCTGTTTACACTGCTGAGCTGCGTCAGGATGAAGAAGACACCATTTGATCCCTCCCAGAGTGGTGAGGGGAGAAAGGCAACAACGATACACGATACGAACAACAATAATGACTCTGATACTGGTAAGTGTGAGGAGGTGTCTATTGACTAGTGCTGCTACACAGTACAATTATTTAGGCTTCACTTGGAGGAAATGTTTCACTTACAGGCTCTGACTATTCTGCAGGTGATGTGAAAAGGATCAAGGACAAGAGTAAAGGAAAGGTTCGGAAAGAGAAAGTTTGGATTGAAGTTCAGAAATCTCAGGACCACAAACGCAGAACGACACCGGAAACAGAAAAAGACATTAAACAAAGATCTAACTCGGTAAGACATCCAAACCTGCTTATCAATGAGGATTTGCCAATGTATTTGATAATTGATAATGACCACAATAAGGAAAACACAGTATATTGTGTTGAATTTGATACTTTGACACTGCTTGACAAATGTGATAATGTCACAATGCCCCTTCGTATGGGGTAGGCCCTACTAGTTAAAAAGTCTTAACAGAATCCATGGAACGTCCCAACTCTGACCTTACCCCCATTGAAGTTGAAATTGAAATGGTTAAGGTAAGGGTTAAGGTTAGAGTTAGGGTAAGGGTAGAGGTAAGGTTAGGGTTTAGGGTAGGGATGTCTCAAGGATCTCGGATAGCACTAACCCTAGTTATTATTGGGTAACATTTTGCCATGGAAACACACTAGAGCTCATTGGCTATTGATATTGTAGTTTGAAATATCAGTAGATTTCTAACTGATGTACTGATTGTGACCCTGAGGTCTCCCCTGTGGAGAAAGCAAAGGAGACCCAGCAGAAAGAGAAGAAGCAGAGCATCTATCCAGCTGTGGCGGCCCTGCAGCTGTTCACTCTCTTCTGCTGTGGAGGGAAAGTCAAGCTGAAGAAAACTCGTCCCTCTCAGCACAGACAGAGTAAAAAGGACCAGGACGAAGATAATGCATCTGATACTGGTGAGTGTTATGGGTTGTCTGTTGATTAGATATAGAATGATATTGCTCCACTTGGAAAGATGTGTCTTCAAAATCAAAATGTCTAATCTAAACAGGCTCAGACTGGTCTGGAGGAGATGTTACAACCAAAAAGGTCAAGGACAAGAGTCATGGAAAGGTAGGGAGGGAGAAAGACTGGACTGAAGTCCAGCTATTGAAATCATCTCAAGACCACGAACCCAGAAGTACAACACCAGAAACAGACAAGGGAACTAATTTGGGACAAAGACCAAACTCTGTGAGACAAGCAAACATGCTGTATCATATTTTATTGTGAGCAAAAGATATTTCCCATAATGTTTTATCATTGGGTATTACAATTGTCTTATTCAGGCAAATCAAAGGACACCCCGGCAAGTGAAGACCCATGTGGAGAAAATTTACATAAGTCCTGACTCTCCGACTCTACCACGTGCCCACGTAAGTTACTGAAACCTGACTTACTATACGGACAGACAGAGATTCACACATCCAGGCAGTTTCCCCTCTGACCTCAACCTAACCCCCCTTTTCCTCCGGGTAGAGCTCCCTCTCCCAGTTCTCCCTGGCTAGGAACCTGGCCATCCTCCCGCTGGAGTGGCAGCTACCTGGAGTCCCTCTGACCACCTCGTCTATGGCAACTAGGACAGAGAGAAAGCCATCCACTACCAACACTTCGACACAGGCGCAGACAGAAACACAGACAACAGATATGAACACAGACACACAGACCACTGCCACCTCTCAGAGACAGATCTCCATGGTGACCACCCAGTCATCAGAGACCATGACAGAGGTTCACACATCAGACTCAAGCACCCAGAACTCCACTCCTGACATGGCACTGACCCCTGAGAGCACTAAGGACATGATCGCTACTGATGAGGATGTGAAGGATGACTCTGCTGAAGATTTGATCTCCACCCTAACAGACACCTCTATGGAGAAATCCGTCAGTGAGACCAGCCTGAAAGCCCTCATCGCTGAGGATGAGGAAGATAACAATGAGATGAAGGATATGGCTGCCTCCGCTAGCCCTGCTACTGATAATGCCAATGAGGATGCAAAGCTACTGGAGCTTGCAGCACTTTATGACTACATGTTGACAGTGGAGACCGAGCTGTAGGCCTAATGAACATTTCAATATAGCAAAAGCTATACTATGATCAATTAATAAAAACAGTTAATATTTCTGCAGCAAATGTTCACTACTGTTGAAGGAGCATGCTTAGGTTAGGCATATGTGTTTGAATTCACCAAAACTAATACATAAACAAAAAATATATCAAACCACTACAGGTAGGGAAGAGTGAATACATCAGCATTGAGTTAATTTGGTCAATAATGATCCATGGGCATATTACATTCTGTAATATATGAAATAACAATCACCCACAGTGAATACAAAGCAGACATGTTCTATTTTCTCCCTCTGTCCTTCCCTCCCATGTCCTGATGAGGTTTAGATTGTCTTGTTATCCACCCCTTCAACTGTTTAGCATTTTAATAACGCCGCGCAATATCAGGGCCTAATTATTTTTGATTCACATGCTTAAAATAGAGCCCACATATCACCACATATCTGAGCGGCCTGAAGGTGCTGTGTTACTGGTGGGTTTCCAACAGATTACAGGGAGATTGGTGAAATAAGTCAACCTAAATAGGGACGATAGGAACATTATCATGCTACAGCCTCATTCTCTTTGCCTATATTACAGCAGGGAGGATATATTGGTGTCATCAGAGTAATGGAGTACCACACATACTGTATGTACCTCATGTTTTCACACATCATGATGTAGTCCTTGTAAGATAACTCTGGAGCGTGATCTTGTCGTTTTATCATCTTGAAGGGTGACAGAATAGTGAGCTTTATCCATGACTTTGAGAATGTAGTTATTTTATGAATTCTCACAGGTACGATTTCTGTCAAACTGCACTTTTCTGTCTCTGTCATGCCTGCGGTCACCAGATATACAGCCTCCCCAGAGCTGTATATTCCAGTGGCCTACATGCATGGATAATGAGCTGAGAGAAGTAGTTGCAGCACATCGTTTTAGGCTACAGCCAAGCTCTATCTTTAACCTGAGAAACATCTTAGTCCTACATGAGTGCACTCTCCACAACAAAGACCAGCCTGACATCAACATACTGTTGATAAAGTAGACATTGAATTAAATCAACATAACATAGACACTGTACATGTATTTTTGATGATTGTTAATCTAGAAAAGACGCAGAACATATTAACTCTGAAAGGGGAGAGAGAGAAGAGAGAGGGGGATGAATGGGTGGATAGAGGAGAGACAGTACAAGGGATGGTGAGATGTGTCCATTTATGAATTCAAATATTCAACTCCCCAATAAGAGGATCAAAGGTTCTCTCACCCAGGTGTACAAACAAACAGACATGCATGTACATACAGACATGCACGGACACACACCTACACACACAAAAATACCCACGCACACACCCACTCCTCTATCCACATGAAGTGGTCAGGGCATCACAGTGATCTAGCTACAAGGACATTGAGAGAGGCCATTTCTCTGCTCTAGAGACTGTAACATTGATGAGGTTCACTGGACGCTCAAACACACCTCCAACATGTCCGTGAAATAAAAGATTACATCATCATTTTAATCCAAGTACTTTTCATATGACTGCACAGTTAGATTAGTATCACTACAGTGAGGAGAATTAATAGAGATCCACACTCTTTTCACACTTCGGTAAGCTATCTATGCCAGGGGCTATTCTAGATCCTGAGCTATGAGAATCCCTTGACCTGGCCGAGCTCCCCTCACTGTACTGAAACACCAGGCTAACACCTATCAAGAGTAATCATGGCTTTAAGTGACCAGTCTATCCTCAGGGGGATACTCCTGACAACACATTGACAGCCAGGCTCTATTACGGTCTGTCAGCTGCTGTTTTTGCTGGCTCTGTCTTTACCCTGCTCATAGGACATGATGGACAGTGTGTGTGTGTGCGTGTGTGTGTGTGTGTGTGTGTGTGCGTTTGCGTACATGCGCTCATGCCTATGCATGCATGCCTATGTTTGTGTGTGTCCGTGTCTGCATTAATGTGTGTGTGCATGCGTTCCTATGCATGCATGCGTGGGTGCACATGCATATCTGTGTGTGTGTGTGTGTATGTGTGTGTGTGTATGTGTGTGTGGGTGTATGACTGAGGGCTGGAATGAACAGTCAACTGTTTCTCATTAGTGTCTAGCTGCAGAGGGAGAGCAATAAGACAATGATGTATGAATGTCCCCTGAGCAATCAGAGACACTATGAGCCATCATGGGAAGAATATATACAGCTTGGTACGAGACTCTGAAACAATGAATGGGTTTGATAGACAAAACATTTTTATACTCTACTACAGTGTTTCCCAACTCCGGTCCTCGAGTACGCCCAACCAGTGGAGGCTGCTGAGGGGAGGACAGCTCATAAAAATGGTTGGAATGGAGTAAATGGAATGGTATCAACAACATGGTTTTCATCTGTTTGATACCATTCCATTCACTCCATTCCAGCCATTCCACTCCAGCCATTATTATGAACCGTCCTCCACTTATGAGCAGCCTCCACTGCCCCCAACAATACATATCTTGTTGTGGCCCCGGACAAGCACACCTGATTGTACTTGTCAACTAATCATCAAGCCCTTGACATCTGAATCAGGTGTTTTTGTCCAGGGCTACAATACAAATGTGTACTGGAGGACTGGAGTTGGGAAAAACTGTGATAATATAATACTATATGATACAGATTCTCTCTCTCTCTCTCTCTCTCTCTCTCTCTCTCCCTTCCTCTGAACCGTAGAGTTGTATTGTTAATTCCACAGACATTGCTCTGTCAGTGAGACCCCATGGAACAGACATAGCATCTCTTGTGTCACCCTAATAATAAATTACATATATTTTGAGGGAAACGCTTTGTCTATTATTTAATTTGACCAGGGCAGGGCAGCACATACAAACTGCATTTAGTCCAATAAAAATACAGGATATTATTAGGGTGATAAATAAAAGGAAGTTGCTCCATGATACATGTATTTTGAGGGAAACACACTGACTATTATTTAATTTGATCAGGGCAGGGCAGGGCAGGGCAGCACTTACAAACTGCATTTAGTCCAATAAAATACATGATATTATTAGGGTGATAAATAAAAGGCAGTTGCTCCATGACACAAGAGCACTCTCTAGTGGAACAAAAAGCTTACAGCACCTGGTATTCCCAGGCGTTCTCCCATCAAGGTACTAACCAGGCCCGAACCTGCTTAGCTTCCGAGATCAGACGAGATCGGGTGTATTCAGGCTGGTATGGCCGTAAGCGAGTGAACAACTCTTGGTACACTATATAAAGACATGAACAAAATTTACCAGTGATTCGAATTTCCGTGCATCTTAATGAACCGACTAAAAACAAAGGCTGAATATACTGCCTATATTTTGAGGGAAACGCTTTGTCTATTATTTAATTTGACCAGGGCAGGGCAGCACATACAAACTGCATTTAGTCCAATACAAATACATTATATTATTAGGGTGATAAATAAAAGGGAGTTGCTCCATGACACATATATTTTGAGGGAAACGCAATGTCTATTATTTAAATTGATCAGGGCAGGGCAGGGCAGCACATACAATCTGCATTTAGTCCAATACAATTACATGATATTATTTGGGTGATAAATAAAAGGCAGTTGTTCCATGACACATATATTTTGAGGGAAACGCACTGTCTATTATTTAATTTGACCAGGGCAGGGCAGGGCAGCACATACAAACTGCATTTAGTCCAATAAAATTACATGATATTGTTAGGGTGATAAATAAAAGCAGTTGCTCCATGACACAAGAGTACTCTCTAGTGGAACAAAAGCTTACAGCACCTGGTATTCCGAGGCAGTCTCCCATCAAAGTACTAACCAGGCCCAATCCTGCTTAGCTTCCGAGATCAGACGAGATCAGGCATATTCAGGATGGTATGGCCGTAAGCGCAGGAACAACTCTTGGTACACTATATAAAGACATGAACAAAATTTACCAGTGATTCGAATTTCCGTGCAACTTAATGAACCGACTAAAAACAAAGGCTGAATGTACTGCCTATATTTTCAGGGAAACGCACTGTCTATTATTTAATTTGATCAGGGCAGGGCAGCACATACAAACTGCATTTAGTCCAATAAAAATACATGATATTTTTAGGGTGATAAATAAAAGGCAGTTGCTCCATGACACAAGAGCACTCTCTAGTGGAACAAAAGCTTACAGAACCTGGTATTCCAAGGCGGTCTCCCATCCAAGCACTAACCAGGCCCAATCCTGCTTAGCTTCCGAGATCAGACGAGATCGGGTGTATTTTTTTTAATTTTTTTTTATTTTATTTTTTTTATTATCAAAAAATTCAATTTTTTACAATATTTACAGTACAATATTACAAAGAACAATACATTAGACACTAGCCTAACATAGGCAGGTGAACAATTCACCCCCTATCAAATCAAAGAACCCAAAGAAATAAAAATACAAAAAAAAACTAGTATACAAAAAAACCCAGACATGACTAAGACATAACAAATTCCACCCACAAAATAGGCAGATTAATAGCAACCCCCTATCAAATAAAAATAAACAAAGAAAATATTCAAAATAATTATTTCAAAAATTATAAGTGATTCCTCCACCATCCACCTTTGCAATCAACCCACACCCCTCAACAAAATGTTTATCAAAATCTTCCATCCCATAATTACTAAACAGTGATATAAAAATACCCCACACCTTCACCCTCTTCCTGTCAAAAAAACCATAATTCCTCCTACAAAAAATAGCATACCTCACAAAACTCAAAACAATATTCAACAAGCACACATTAACACCATCACATTTACCAGACACTCCAAATAACACAAGTTCCTCCCACACATACTTTTTCAAGAAATCACCCCCCCCAGTTTTTACTTAACATTTCCTTAACTTTACAAAAAATATATTTTAATTCCTCACATTCTATAAACAAATGCATAAGCGTTTCTGGGAAACATCCACATATATCGCATTCCCTTTTTACTTCACAATTAATTTGATGTAACACCACCTTTGTAAATATTCTATTGTGTCTTAACTTAAAATCATTATTTTCACACTCCTTACTATTATATTTTACATTTAAATTTTCCCATATCTTTTTTTCATCCAATTCTGGAAAAACTGTTTTCCAAAATTTTTCAGCAGCCGGCCTTCTATAACATTTTCCTACCATTATTCTATACAATATTTTCACTGGTATAGTAGATAAATGTACTTTCTTCTTACTGCTACCAATGAACAAATTAGGAAATACAAACAGATTTTCTCTTTCAACCTCACTATTTATTAAATCCACCCATGCGCTTGGTATGCTATTCTTTATCTTGTCATACATATTATTCACTGTTCCCCTTCCCACCTCTTCATCCCATTCCTTGATAATATCAAAAATAGCTTCTTCAGGTAAAAACCCTGGAATTACCTCATATGTATAATCTTTTATTTGTCGTAGACCTGCACTCCTAAATACTTTATTATACAAAACTTGTTCTTTGTTCTTGATTTTCTCATTCAGAAATATAGGTTGATTCATAATCAGGTCAATATGACCACATTCATAATATACATTAGGCAACAACTCTGCCCATGCATTTAGCACCTCTTTATAAAAATCTGGTACCTTTTCAAACATTTTCCTTTTAAGCCCCATCAATAAACCATTATCTCCACATCCACCACTCTCCTCTAAGTAGACCTTAAAGAAGTGTTTCCAGCCATAATCTTCACTGTCATACAAATATTTCTTTACTGTTTTTATCCTAATAGCTTTTCTTTTGACATCTAAATCTACAAGTTTTAAACCTCCATCCACATAGTCAGCTATCAATGTTTTCTGAGATATTCTAACACCTTTACCATCCCATATAAAATTAGACACCACCTTATTTAATTCATTTAGCACCCACTCAGGCATGTCCAGGACTCCCAAAACATACACAAATTTAGATAATACCAAAGCATTTGCAACAATTACTTTACCTTTTAACTTTAATTTTCTATTTTTCCAGAAATTTAACGTTAGCTTGACTTTATTAAGGATCCCAGTCCAAGTTATATCTTTTGCCTCTTTCTCCTTTACACCAATGTTTACTCCCAGCACTTTAATAAAATCCCTTGCTATGTTGAATGGAATCTCACACTTATTTGCATCGATATCCCCAACAAACATTATTTCAGTCTTCTCTATATTAACTTTAGCGCCCGATGCCTTACCATATATATCTATGATTCTCATAATGCTTCCAATGCTTCCTATATCTTTCACAGTGCAAGTAGTGTCATCAGCGTACTGATGTACAACACTGATACCACCACCTGGGATTCCGACACCCCTTACCTCTTTATTACTATTTATTAATGTAGCTAACGGTTCTGTAGAAACACTGTACAACAGAGCTGACAAAGGACAGCCCTGCCTTACTGACCTCTCTACAGGAAAAGTATCTGTTAACACTCCGTTACATTTGACACAACTTTTAGCCCCGCTGTACAACAGGTTGATCCAAGATACAAACTTTGGCCCAAAACCAAACCTCTCCATAGTCTGTAATAGGAAGCTATGCTCCACTCTATCAAAAGCTTTGTTAAAAT
The DNA here is from genome assembly GCF_964263955.1 of Coregonus lavaretus. Classification (NCBI taxonomy): domain Eukaryota; kingdom Metazoa; phylum Chordata; class Actinopteri; order Salmoniformes; family Salmonidae; genus Coregonus; species Coregonus lavaretus. The sequence goes on from NW_028157577.1 coordinate 160,158, forward strand.
CCAAACTTAATACTATACCGCCTTCATTTTTCATTTGATTAACAACATCCCTAATTGTACAAATTACATCTGCAACATCTCTTCCAGGTATACCGTAGGCTTGTGTTGATGCAATAATACTCCCAATCACCTTTTTCATCCTATTCGCTAACACTTTAGTCAATATCTTATAATCCGAATTTAGAAGACTAATAGGCCTATAATTTTCTAACTTTAATCTACTGCCCCTATTCTTGAATAAAATCGTTAACATACCAGTTGACATAGACTCAGGGATTTCATTATTCTCTTCCATATAATGAAACACCTTCCCTAAAATGGGTGGCAAAATATCTACAAAGACTTTATAGAACTCATTTGTTAAACCATCCAAACCCGGACTTTTATTGCCTTGAGTGTTAACAATTGCTTCCTTGATTTCCATAATCGAAATCTCTTCATCACACATCATTCTATCTACCTGAGATACTTTGGCACTAATTGTATCCAACACTTTTTCAACACACACTTTATCTACATCATTCTTTTTGTAAAGATTTCTGTAAAAGGATTCAACTGTATCTAAGATCTCAACAAAATCGTTTACCTTTACACCTTTTTCATCTTCCAACTCTACAATGTAACTCTTAGTTTGTTTTCTTTTTTCAAGCCCCAAAAAAAAGGATGTACATTTCTCTCCCTCCAAAGCGTACTGTGCCCTACTCCTAACAATAGCACCCAAACATTTCTTTTTTTCATAACGACCCAGCTCTGCATGGATTTTCAAATAGTTCACAACATCATAGTCTGGATCAGTATCAGCCTTTTCAAGTTCATGCAACATCCTATTTCTAAGCATTGTTTCTTTCTGCTTATCTAACCGGTTGTGATTTCTAGCATACCTAATACTCCTGTTTTTTACTTTTCCTTTCACTTCCTCCCACCATAAACACACATTCTCTTTTAACAGTACATTAGACATTTCATCATTAATACATTCAACAATTTCATTTCTATTTCCTTCCTCCTTTAACAGACTGGCATTTAAACACCAGACACCTCCCCCTCTCCTCTCCACACCAAAACCCATTTGAAATGACATTACTGCGTGATCACTATATGCTGTAAAGTTATATGACATCTTCTTAACATGCTGCACCAATTCTTGTTTTGCTAGACATAAATCAATTCTGCTTTGTTTTAATTCCTTTAGCACCACCTGCCTTCTAGAAAACACTCTTCTGTTTGGATTTTCAGCCCTCCATATATCTACTAGATTCTCCTCATTCATACGTTTCCATAATGCATTTCTAGAAGAGTCATATCTGAATCTAGCACAACTAGAGGCATCCATTCTACTACACCTCACATTAAAGTCTCCTATCAATATACAGTTTTCTGAGCACAGTGTTTTTAAGTTGTGAAACATTTCTCTCCTTTCAGATTCAATGTTTGAAGCATAAACATTGATTAAACGAAAAACTACATTTTGCACTTCAAATTCAATTGCAATAAGTCTGCCATCATTGTCAGCATATATTTGTTTTACATTTTGAACCACATCGTTTTTTATCAAAATAGCCACACCACATGTTTTATCACTTCCATGACTACAAAAAATTAAATCAGACCATTTACTCTTAATCTCCTGTATTTTGGAATCTGTCCAATTGGTCTCTTGAAAACACAACATGTCTGCCTTAACAGACACTAAAACCTGCTCAAATTTGCTCATGTTTCTCAAACTGTTACCATTTAGGGATGCGACTGTAATCATTATTAATGTGTGCAGAGGTATAATCAGAGCAAAACAAGTCCTTTCAAAACCTACTTTTTCTTTTTTCCAAATCCCATCATCTCCCTAGTTTTCGACAATGACCTCTTATTTTTTGCAAACAACTGATGATCCTCACTATCTATATCATCCTCCGTCTCCTGATTTGGAGCGGCAGGGAAGCCTTTTGAAAAGTGCGCTTTAACAGTGCCAGTGACTTCAGTGGACCCAGCTCGCTCTTTGGTGTAATTTTTACACACGCTTGAAACTGGCTCAGGCACCTGAGAAGCACCTTGCACCATCTCTACCTGTGTATGTAATTCACCCATCATGTGCTGCTGTTCCACCTTGTCAGCAGCAGAGACCAAAACTGCGTCTCGTGTTTTGCCAGAAGACATTACAGGCTCTTCAGGCATATCTGCCACTGTCTCTGAAGTCACACTCCCCATGTCACTCTCTTTTTCTCCCTCCATAGACACACTCCCCTCCTCTTCCTCAGAAGTGAGGTCCATTGTTTGCAAAAGTAAGTGATCTTTTCCCTTCTTACAGCTACATCTAACTTTCGGTCTGTCACACATTTCACACACATTACCTATGTTCAAACATTCTCTGGCATAATGCCCTTGTTCACTACATTTATGGCAAGTGAATTCTGGACATTCCTTAAGTATGTGCCCCGGCTGAATACATAGTCTACATACCTTCACTTGATTGTCATGGATTACACGAAAATATTCAAATCCCTCGACAGTGTTAAATTTGGTAGAATATGGCAAGGATTGCACATTGTCTGTGAACTTCACCTTGCAAAATCTCGTCCCGTCTACAATGTCTGTTCCTGGCCACATCCTCCTCTTGATTGGCGTGGTCGCCTTCACTTTCCAGCCTCTTAGTTTCTCATATATCTCCCCATCTGTAATGTATGCAGGCAAGTTCAAAAAGGACACCACAAGCTCATCGTTCCCTAGCTCTTTAGCCATGATTTGACAGTTCTTTATCTTTAGCCCGTCCATTAGTCTTTCTTTTCCCTTTACATGAGACATTGTTATTTCATACTTATTTCCGTCTCTCATTCTACATCCAAGTATTGTTCCACAAACTTCCCTTATTCCTCTCAGCAATTCCATCGTTGTTATTTTCCCCTCTCCAATTATTTCCACGTTCACCGTCAGTTCCTTCTCATACTTTCTTTTCTTCAGTTCTTCATTTGAAATTCTGATTTCACTGTTGTCCTTTCCCGTCGTCGTTTGTATTCTTGATGTTGACGCCATGTTGTCCATCCGGTTATTTTAATCAATATCCCCCAAACAGCTCACGCCGATGGGGGATAATAAAAAAAAAGTTTCAAAGAAAATCAACTACAATCACACACAAACTTTCAAACGTATAAATCAAATAAACCTCCAAAAAACGATATCCTCTCTCAAGCACTCAGACACCTGCCGCTCATCCACTTCCTGAAATTCCAAAAAGGGGCATATTCAGGCTGGTATGGCCGTAAGCGTAGGAACAACTCTTGGTACACTATATAAAGACATGAACAAAATGTATCAGTGATTAGTATTTCCGTGCAACTTAATGAACCGACTAAAAACAATGGCTGACTGTACTTTCTACATTTTGAGGGAAACACACTGTTTATTATTTAATTTGATCAGGTTAGGACAGCACATACAAACTGCATTTAGTGCAATCAAAATACAGGATATTATTAGGGTGATAAATAAAAGGCAGTTGCTCCATGACACAAGAGCACTCTCTAGCGGAACAAAAAGCTTACAGCACCTGGTATTCACAGGCAGTCTCCAATCCAAGTACTAACCAGGCCCAAACCTGCTTAGCTTCCGAGATCAAACGAGATCAGGTGTATTCAGGCTGATATGGCCATAAGCGAGTGAACAACTCTTGGTACACTATATAAAGACATGTACAAAATTTACCAGTGATTCGAATTTCCGTGCAACTTAATGAACCGACTAAAAACAAAGGCTGAATGTACTGCCTATATTTTGAGGGAAACGCTTTGTCTCTTATTTAATTTGACCAGGGCATCGCAGCACATACAAACTGCATTTAGTCCCAAAAAAATATAGGATATTATTAGGGTGATAAATAAAAGGCAGTTGCTCCATGACACATATATTTTGAGGGAAACGCACTTTCTATTATTTAAATTGATCAGGGCAGGGCAGGTCAGCACATACAAACTGCCTTTAGTCCAATAAAAATACATGATATTATTAGGGTGATAAATAAAAGGCAGTTGCTCCATGACACATCCATTTTGAGAGAAACGCACTGTCTATTATTTAATTTGATCAGGGCAGGGCAGGGCAGCACATACAAACTGCATTTAGTCCAATATAAATACATGATATTATTAGGGTGATAAATAAAAGGCAGTTGCTCCATGACACAAGAGCACTCTCTAGTGGAACAAAAAGCTTACATCACCTGGTATTCCCAGACGGTCTCCAATCCAAGTACTAACCAGGCCCAATCCTGCTTAGCTTCCTAGATCAGACGAGATCGGGTGTATTCAGGCTGGTATGGCCGTAAGCGCAGGAACAGCTCTTGGTACACTATATAAAGACATGAACAAAATGTATCAGTGATTCGTATTTCCATGCAACTTAATGAACCAACTAAAAACAAAGGCTGAATGTTATGCCTATATTTTCAGGGAAACGCACTGTCTATTATTTAATTTGATCAGGTTAGGACAGCACATACCAACTGCATTTAGTCCAATAAAAATACATGATATTATTAGGGTGATAAATAAAAGCAGTTGCTCCATGACACATATATTTTGAGGGAAACGCACTGTCTATTATTTAAATTGATCAGGGCAGGGCAGGTCAGCACATACAAACTGCATTTAGCCCAATAAAAATACATGATATTATTAGGGTGATAAATAAAAGGCAGTTGCTCCATGACACATCCATTTTGAGAGAAACGCACTGTCTATTATTTAATTTGATCAGGGCAGGGCAGGGCAGCACATACAAACTGCATTTAGTCCAATAAAAATACATGATATTATTAGTGTGATAAATAAAAGGCAGTTGCTCCATGACACTAGAGCACTCTCTAGTGGAACAAAAAGCTTACATCACCTGGTATTCCCAGGTGGTCTCCCATCCAAGTACTAACCAGGCCAAATTCTGCTTAACTTCCGAGATCAGGTGTATTCAGGCTGTTATGGCCGTAAGCTCAGGAACAACTCTTGGTACACTATATAAAGACATTAAAAAAATGTATCAGTGATTCGTATTTCCATGCAACTTAATGAACCAACTAAAAACAAAGGCTGAATGTACTGCCTATATTTTCAGGGAAACGCACTGTCTATTATTTAATTTGATCAGGTTAGGACAGCACATACAAACTGCATTTAGTCCAATAAAAATACATGATATTTTTAGGGTGATAAATAAAAGGCAGTTGCTCCATGACACAAGAGCACTCTCTAGCGGAACAAAAAGCTTACAGCACCTGGTATTCACAGGCGGTCTCCAATCCAAGTACTAAGCAGGCCCAATCCTGCTTAGCTTCCGAGATCAAACGAGATCAGGTGTATTCAGGCTAGTATGGCCGTTAGCGAGTGAACAACTCTTGGTACACTATATAAAGACATGAACAAAATGTATCAGTGATTCGAATTTCCGTGTAACTTAATGAACCGACTAAAAACAAAGGCTGAATGTACTGCCTATATTTTGAGGGAAACACTTTGTCTATTATTTAATTTGACCAGGGCAGGGCAGCACATACAAACTGCATTTAGTCCAATAAAAATACATGATATTATTAGGGTGATAAATAAAAGGCAGTTGCTCCATGACATATATATTTTGAGGGAAACGCACTGTCTATTATTTAAATTGATCAGGGCAGGGCAGGTCAGCACATACAAACTGCATTTAGTCCAATAAAAATACATGATATTATTAGGGTGATAAATAAAAGGCAGTTGCTCCATGACACATCCATTTTGAGAGAAACGCACTGTCTATTATTTAATTTGATCAGGGCAGGGCAGGGCAGCACATACAAACTGCATTTAGTCCAATAAAAATACATGATATTATTAGGGTGATAAATAAAAGGCAGTTGCTCCATGACACAAGAGCACTCTCTAGTGGAACAAAAAGCTTACATCACCTGGTATTCCCAGGTGGTCTCCCATCCAAGTACTAACCATGCCCAATCCTTCTTAGCTTCGAGATCAGACGAGATCAGGTGTATTCAGGCTGGTATGGCCGTAAGCAAGTGACCAACTCTTGGTACACTATATAAAGACATGAACAAAATGTATCAGTATTTCGAATTTCCGTACAACTTAATGAACAGACTAAAAACAAAGGCTGAATGTACTGCCTATATTTTGAGGGAAACGCACTATCTATTATTTAAATTGATCAGGGCAGCACATACAAACTGCATTTAGTCTAATAAAAATACATGATATTATTAGGGTGATAAATAAAAGGCAGTTGCTCCATGACACATATATTTTGAGGGAAACGCACTGTCTATTATTTAAATTGATCAGGGCAGGGCAGCACATACAAACTGCATTTAGTCCAATAAAAATACATGATATTATTAGGGTGATAAATAAAAGGCAGTTGCTCCATGACACAAGAGAAATCTCTAGTGGAACAAAATGCTTACAGCACATGGTATTCCCAGGCGGTCTCCCATCCAAGTACTAACCAGGCCCAATCCTGCTTAGCTTCCGAGATCAGACGAGATCGGGTGTATTCAGGCTGGTATGGCCGTAAGCGAGTGAACAACTCTTGGTACACTATATAAAGAAATGAACAAAATGTACCAGTGATTCGAATTTCCGTGCAACTTCATGAGCCGACTAAAAACAAAGGCTGAATGTAATGCCTATATTTTGAGGGGAACGCTTTGCCTATTATTTAATTTGACCAGGGCAGCATATACAAACTGCATTTAGTCCAATAAAAATACATGATATTATTAGGGTGATAAATAAAAGGCAGTTGCTCCATGACACATATATTTTGAGGGAAACGCACTGTCTATTATTTAAATTGATCAGGGCAGGGCAGGGCAGCACATACAAACTGCATTTAGTCCAATAAAATTACATGATATTATTAGGGTGATATATAAAAGGCAGTTGCTCCAAGACACAAGAGTACTCTCCAGTGGAACAAAAAGCTTACAGCACCTGGTATTCCCATGCGGTCTCCTATCCAAGTACTAACCAGGTCCAATCCTGCTTAGCTTCCGAGATCAGACGAGATCAGGCATATTCAGGATGGTATGGCAATAAGCGCAGGAACATCTCTTGGTACACTATATAAAGACATGAACAAAATTTACCAGCGATTCGAATTTCCGTGCAACTTAATGAACCGACTAAAAACAAAGGCTGAATGTACTGCCTGTATTTTGAGGGAAACGCTTTGTCTATTATTTAATTTGACCAGGGCAGGGCAGCACATACAAACTGCATTTAGTCCAGTAGAAATACAGGATATTATTAGGGTGATAAATAAAAGGCAGTTGCTCCATGATACATGTATTTTGAGGGAAATGCATTGACTATTAATTAATTTGATCAGGGCAGGGCAGGGCAGCACATACAAACTGCATTTAGTCCAATACAATTACATGATATTATTAGGATGATATATAAAAGGAAGTTGCTCCATGACACAAGAGTACTCTCTAGTGGAACAAAAAGCTTACAGCACCTGGTATTCCCAGGCGGTCTCCCATCCAAGTACTAACCAGGCCCGATCCTGCTTAGCTTCCGAGATCGGATGAGATCAGGCATATTCAGGCTGGTATGGACGTAAGCGCAGGAATAACTCTTGGTACACTATATAAAGACATGAACAAAATGTATCAGTGATTCGTATTTCCATGCAACTTAATGAACCGACTAAAAACAAAGGCTGAATGTACTGCCTATATTTTCAGGGAAACGCACTGTCTATTATTTAATTTGATCAGGTTAGGACAGCACATACAAACTGCATTTAGTCCAATAAAAATACAGGATATTATTAGGGTGATATATAAAAGGCAGTTGCTCCATGACACAAGAGTACTCTCCAGTGGAACAAAAAGCTTACAGCACCTGGTATTCCCAGGCGGTCTCCTATCCAAGTACTAACCAGGCCCAATCCTGCTTAGCTTCCGAGATCAGACGAGATCAGGCATATTCAGGATGGTATGGCCGTAAGCGCAGGAACAACTCTTGATTCACTATATAAAGACATTAACAAAATTTACCAGCGATTCGAATTTCCGTACAACTTAATGAACCGACTAAAAACAAAAACTGAATGTACTGCCTATATTTTGAGGGAAACGCTTTGTCTATTATTTAATTTTGACCAGGGCAGGGCAGCACATACAAACTGCATTTAATCCAATAAAAATACATGATATTATTAGGGTGATAAATAAAAGGCAGTTGCTCCATGACACATATATTTTGAGGGAAACGCACTGTCTATTATTTAAATTGTTCAGGGCAGGGCAGGGCAGCACATACAAACTGCATTTAGTCCAATAAAATTACATGATATTATTAGGGTGATATATAAAAGGCAGTTGCTCCATGACACAAGAGTACTCTCCAGTGGAACAAAAAGCTTACAGCACCTGGTATTCCCAGGCGGTCTCCTATCCAAGTACTAACCAGGCCCAATCCTGCTTAGCTTCCGAGATCAGACGAGATCAGGCATATTCAGGATGGTATGGCCGTAAGCGCAGGAACAACTCTTGATTCACTATATAAAGACATTAACAAAATTTACCAGCGATTCGAATTTCCGTACAACTTAATGAACCGACTAAAAACAAAAACTGAATGTACTGCCTATATTTTGAGGGAAACGCTTTGTCTATTATTTAATTTTGACCAGGGCAGGGCAGCACATACAAACTGCATTTAATCCAATAAAAATACATGATATTATTAGGGTGATAAATAAAAGGCAGTTGCTCCATGACACATATATTTTGAGGGAAACGCACTGTCTATTATTTAAATTGATCATGGCAGGGCAGGGCAGCAAATACAAACTGCATTTAGTCCAATAAAATTACATGATATTATTAGGGTGATATATAAAAGGCAGTTGCTCCAAGACACAAGAGTACTCTCCAGTGGAACAAAAAGCTTACAGCACCTGGTATTCCCAGGCGGTCTCCTATCCAAGTACTAACCAGGTCCAATCCTGCTTAGCTTCCGAGATCAGACGAGATCAGGCATATTCAGGATGGTATGGCCATAAGCGCAGGAACATCTCTTGGTACACTATATAAAGACATGAACGAAATTTACCAGCGATTCGAATTTCCGTGCAACTTAATGAACTGACTAAAAACAAAGGCTGAATGTACTGCCTGTATTTTGAGGGAAACGCTTTGTCTATTATTTAATTTGACCAGGGCAGGGCAGCACATACAAACTGCATTTAGTCCAGTAGAAATACAGGATATTATTAGGGTGATAAATAAAAGGCAGTTGCTCCATGATACATGTATTTTGAGGGAAATGCATTGACTATTATTTAATTTGATCAGGGCAGGGCAGGGCAGCACATACAAACTGCATTTAGTCCAATACAATTACATGATATTATTAGGATGATATATAAAAGGAAGTTGCTCCATGACACAAGAGTACTCTCTAGTGGAACAAAAAGCTTACAGCACCTGGTATTCCCAGGCGGTCTCCCATCCAAGTACTAACCAGGCCCGATCCTGCTTAGCTTCCGAGATCGGATGAGATCAGGCATATTTTTTTTTTTTTTTTTTTTTTTTTAGAATTAACCCATCATAGCTTTTTACAGCTTATATTTTTTTACATATCATAGCTTCATATTTCACATCACATCTTCACATCTCATAGCTTCACAGCTTATTTTTACATATCATAGCTTCATATTTCACATCTCATAGCTTCACAGCTTATTTTTTTACATATCATAGCTTCATATTTCACATCTCATAGCTTCACAGCTTATTTTTACATATCATAGCTTCATATTTCACATCACATCTTCACATCTCATAGCTTATTTTTACATATCATAGCTTCATATTTCACATCTCATAGCTTCACAGCTTATTTTTTTTTACATATCATAGCTTCATATTTCACATCACATCTCATAGCTTCACAGCTTATTTTTTTTCCATATCATAGCTTCATATTTCACATCTTCACATCTCAGCCTATAACGCAGATTATCAGTCCACGTCATAGCTTCTTACATGCTTTTACAGCAACTGGTATTCCAAGGTGGTCCCCCATCCAAGTACTAACCAGCCCTAAACCTGCTTAGCTTCCGAGATCTGACGAGATCGGGCGTATTCAGGCTGGTATGGCCGTAAGCGAGGGAACAACTCTTGGTACACTATATAAAGACATGAACAAAATGTATCAGTGATTCATATTTCCATGCAACTTAATGAACCGACTAAAAACAAAGGCTGAATGTACTGCCTATATTTTCAGGGAAACGCACTGTCTATTATTTAATTTGATCAGGTTAGAACAGCAAATACAATCTGCATTTAGTCCAATAAAAATACATGATATTTTTAGGGTGATAAATAAAAGGCAGTTGCTCCATGACACAAGAGCACTCTCTAGCGGAACAAAAAGCTTACAGCACCTGGTATTCACAGGCGGTCTCCAAATCAAGTACTAACCTGGCCCAAACCTGCTTAGCTTCCGAGATCAAACGAGATCAGGTGTATTCAGGCTGGTATGGCCATAAGCGAGTGAACAACTCTTGGTACACTATATAAAGACATGTACAAAATTTACCAGGGATTCGAATTTCCGTGCAACTTAATGAACCGACTAAAAACAAAGGCTGAATGTACTGCCTATATTTTGAGGGAAACGCTTTGTCTATTATTTAATTTGACCAGGGCAGGGCAGAACATACAAACTGCATTTAGTCCAATAAAAATACATGATATTATTAGGGTGATAAATAAAAGGCAGTTGCTCCATGACACATATATTTTGAGGGAAACACACTCTATTATTTAAATTGATCAGGGCAGGGCAGCACATACAAACTGCATTTAGTCCAATAAAAATACATGATATTATTAGGGTGATAAATAAAAGGCAGTTGCTCCATGACACAAGATAAATCTCTAGTGGAACAAAATACTTACAGTACATGGTATTCCCAGGCGGTCTCCCATCCAAGTACTAACCAGGCCCAATCCTGCTTAGCTTCCGAGATCAGACGAGATCGGGTGTATTCAGGCTGGTATGGCCGTAAGCGAGTGAACAACTCTTGGTACACTATATAAAGAAATGAACAAAATGTACCAGTGATTCGAATTTCCGTGCAACTTAATGAACCGACTAAAAACAAAGGCTGAATGTAATGCCTATATTTTGAGGGGAACGCTTTGCCTATTATTTAATTTGACCAGGGCAGCATATACAAACTGCATTTAGTCCAATAAAAATACATGATATTATTAGGGTGATAAATAAAAGGCAGTTGCTCCATGGCACATATATTTTGAGGGAAACGCACTGTCTATTATTTAAATTGTTCAGGGCAGGGCAGGGCAGCACATACAAACTGCATTTAGTCCAATAAAATTACATGATATTATTAGGGTGATATATAAAAGGCAGTTGCTCCATGACACAAGAGTACTCTCCAGTGGAACAAAAAGCTTACAGCACCTGGTATTCCCAGGCGGTCTCCTATCCAAGTACTAACCAGGCCCAATCCTGCTTAGCTTCCGAGATCAGACGAGATCAGGCATATTCAGGATGGTATGGCCGTAAGCGCAGGAACAACTCTTGATTCACTATATAAAGACATTAACAAAATTTACCAGCGATTCGAATTTCCGTGCAACTTAATGAACTGACTAAAAACAAAGGCTGAATGTACTGCCTGTATTTTGAGGGAAACGCTTTGTCTATTATTTAATTTGACCAGGGCAGGGCAGCACATACAAACTGCATTTAGTCCAGTAGAAATACAGGATATTATTAGGGTGATAAATAAAAGGCAGTTGCTCCATGATACATGTATTTTGAGGGAAATGCATTGACTATTATTTAATTTGATCAGGGCAGGGCAGGGCAGCTCATACAAACTGCATTTAGTCCAATACAATTACATGATATTATTAGGGTGATATATAAAAGGAAGTTGCTCCATGACACAAGAGTACTCTTTAGTGGAACAAAAAGCTTACAGCACCTGGTATTCCCAGGTGGTCTCCCATCCAAGTACTAACCAGGCCCGATCCTGCTTAGCTTCCGAGATCGGACGAGATCAGGCATATTTATTTTATTTTTTTATTTTATTTTATTATCAAAAAATTCAATTTTTTACAATATTTACAGTACAATATTACAAAGAACAATACAGAAGACACTAGCCTAACATAGGCAGGTGAACAATTCACCCCCTATCAAATCAAAGAACCCAAAGAAATAAAAATACAACAAAAACTATTTTACAAAAAAAAACCCAGACATGACTAAGACATAACAAATTCCACCCACAAAATAGGCAGATAAAAGCCACCCCCTATCAAATAAAAAAAACAAAGAAAATATTCAAAATAATTCTTTCAAAAATTATAAGTGATTCCTCCACCATCCACCTTTGCAATCAACCCACACCCCTCAACAAAATGTTCATCAAAATCTTCCATCCCATAATTAAACAACATATCCATGTGTTTACTAAACAGTGATATAAAAATACCCCACACCTTCACCCTCTTCCTGTCAAAAAAACCATAATTCCTCCTACAAAAAATAGCATACCTCACAAAACTCAAAACAATATTCAACAAGCACACATTAACGCCATCACATTTACCAGACACTCCAAATAACACAAGTTCCTCCCACACATACTTTTTCAAGAAATCACCCCCCCAGTTTTTACTTAACATTTCCTTAACTTTACAAAACATATCTTTTAATTCCTCACATTCTATAAACAAATGCATAAGCGTTTCTGGGAAACATCCACATATATCGCATTCCCTTTTTACTTCACAATTAATTTGATGTAACACCACCTTTGTAAATATTCTATTGTGTCTTAACTTAAAATCATTATTTTCACACTCCTTACTATTATATTTTACATTTAAATTTTCCCATATCTTTTTTTCATCCAATTCTGGAAAAACTGTTTTCCAAAATTTTTCAGCAGCCGGCCTTCTATAACATTTTCCTACCATTATTCTATACAATATTTTCACTGGTATAGTAGATAAATGTACTTTCTTCTCACTGCTACCAATGAACAAATTAGGAAATACAAACAGATTTTCTCTTTCAACCTCACTATTTATTAAATCCACCCATGCGCTTGGTATGCTATTCTTTATCTTGTCATACATATTATTCACTGTTCCCCTTCCCACCTCTTCATCCCATTCCTTGATAATATCAAAAATAGCTTCTTCAGGTAAAAACCCTGGAATTACCTCATAGGTATAATCTTTTATTTGTCGTAGACCTGCACTCCTAAATACTTTATTATACAAAACTTGTTCTTTGTTCTTGATTTTCTCATTCAGAAATATAGGTTGATTCATAATCAGGTCAATATGACCACATTCATAATATACATTAGGCAACAACTCTGCCCATGCATTTAGCACCTCTTTATAAAAATCTGGTACCTTTTCAAACATTTTCCTTTTAAGCCCCATCAATAAACCATTATCTCCACATCCACCACTCTCCTCTAAGTAGACCTTAAAGAAGTGTTTCCAGCCATAATCTTCACTGTCATACAAATATTTCTTTACTGTTTTTATCCTAATAGCTTTTCTTTTGACATCTAAATCTACAAGTTTTAAACCTCCATCCACATAGTCAGCTATCAATGTTTTCTGAGATATTCTAACACCTTTACCATCCCATATAAAATTAGACACCACCTTATTTAATTCATTTAGCACCCACTCAGGCATGTCCAGGACTCCCAAAACATACACAAATTTAGATAATACCAAAGCATTTGCAACAATTACTTTACCTTTTAACTTTAATTTTCTATTTTTCCAGAAATTTAACGTTAGCTTGACTTTATTAAGGATCCCAGTCCAAGTTATATCTTTTGCCTCTTTCTCCTTTACACCAATGTTTACTCCCAGCACTTTAATAAAATCCCTTGCTATCTTGAATGGAATCTCACACTTATTTGCATCGATATCCCCAACAAACATTATTTCAGTCTTCTCTATATTAACTTTAGCGCCCGATGCCTTACCATATATATCTATGATTCTCATAATGCTTCCAATGCTTCCTATATCTTTCACAGTGCAAGTAGTGTCATCAGCGTACTGATGTACAACACTGATACCACCACCTGGGATTCCGACACCCCTTACCTCTTTATTACTATTTATTAAAGTAGCTAACGGTTCTGTAGAAATACTGTACAACAGAGCTGACAAAGGACAGCCCTGCCTTACTGACCTCTCTACAGGGAAAGTATCTGTTACCACTCCGTTACATTTGACACAACTTTTAGCCCCGCTGTACAACAGGTTGATCCAAGCTACAAACTTTGGCCCAAAACCAAACCTCTCCATAGTCTGTAATAGGAAGCTATGCTCCACTCTATCAAAGGCTTTGTTAAAATCCAAACTTAATACTATACCGCCTTCATTTTTCATTTGATTAACAACATCTCTAATTGTACAAATTACATCTGCAACATCTCTTCCAGGTATACCGTAGGCTTGTGTTGATGCAATAATACTCCCAATCACCTTTTTCATCCTATTCGCTAACACTTTAGTCAATATCTTATAATCGGAATTTAGAAGACTAATAGGCCTATAATTTTCTAACTTGAATCTACTGCCCCTATTCTTGAATAAAATCGTTAACATACCAGTTGACATAGACTCAGGGATTTCCTTATTCTCTTCCATATAATGAAACACCTTCCCTAAAATGGGTGCCAAAATATCTACAAAGACTTTATAGAACTCATTTGTTAACCCATCCAAACCCGGACTTTTATTGCCTTGAGTGTTAACAATTGCTTCCTTGATTTCCATAATCGAAATCTCTTCATCACACATCATTCTATCTACCTGAGATACTTTGGCACTAATTGTATCCAGCACTTTTTCAACACATACTTTATCTACATCATTCTTTCTGTAAAGATTTCTGTAAAAGGATTCAACTGTATCTAAGATCTCAACAAAATCGTTTACCTTTACACCTTTTTCATTTTCCAACTCTACAATGTAACTCTTAGTTTGTTTTCTTTTTTCAAGCCCCAAAAAAAAGGATGTACATTTCTCTCCCTCCAAAGCGTACTGTGCCCTACTCCTAACAATAGCACCCAAACATTTCTTTTTTTCATAACGACCCAGCTCTGCATGGATTTTCAAATAGTTCACAACATCATAGTCTGGATCAGTATCAGCCTTTTCAAGTTCATGCAACATCCTATTTCTAAGCATTGTTTCTTTCTGCTTATCTAACCGGTTGTGATTTCTAGCATACCTAATACTCCTGTTTTTTACTTTTCCTTTCACTTCCTCCCACCATAAACACACATTCTCTTTTAACAGTACATTAGACATTTCATCATTAATACATTCAACAATTTCATTTCTATATCCTTCCTCCTTTAACAGACTGGCATTTAAACACCAGACACCTCCCCCTCTCCTCTCCACACCAAAACCCATTTGAAATGACATTACTGCGTGATCACTATATGCTGTAAAGTTATATGACATCTTCTTAACATGCTGCACCAATTCTTGTTTTGCTAGACATAAATCAATTCTGCTTTGTTTTAATTCCTTTAGCACCACCTGCCTTCTAGAAAACACTCTTCTGTTTGGATTTTCAGCCCTCCATATATCTACTAGATTCTCCTCATTCATAAGTTTCCATAATGCATTTCTAGAAGAGTCATATCTGAATCTAGCACAACTAGAGGCATCCATTCTACTACACCTCACATTAAAGTCTCCTATCAATATACAGTTTTCTGAGCACAGTGTTTTTAAGTTGTGAAACATTTCTCTCCTTTCAGATTCAATGTTTGAAGCATAAACATTGATTAAACGAAAAACTACATTTTGCACTTCAAATTCAATTGCAATAAGTCTGCCATCATTGTCAGCATATATTTGTTTTACATTTTGAACCACATCGTTTTTTATCAAAATAGCCACACCACATGTTTTATCACTTCCATGACTACAAAAAATTAAATCAGACCATTTACTCTTAATCTCCTGTATTTTGGAATCTGTCCAATTGGTCTCTTGAAAACACAACATGTCTGCCTTAACAGACACTAAAACCTGCTCAAATTTGCTCATGTTTCTCAAACTGTTACCATTTAGGGATGCGACTGTAATCATTAGTAATGTGTGCAGAGGTATAATCAGAGCAAAACAAGTCCTTTCAAAACCTACTTTTTCTTTTTTCCAAATCCCATCATCTCCCTAGTTTTCGACAATGACCTCTTATTTTTTGCAAACAACTGATGATCCTCACTATCTATTTCATCCTCCGTCTCCTGATTTGGAGCGGCCGGGAAGCCTTTTGAAAAGTGCGCTTTAACAGTGCCAGTGACTTCAGTGGACCCAGCTCGCTCTTTGGTGTCATTTTTACACACGCTTGAAACTGGCTCAGGCACCTGAGAAGCACCTTGCACCATCTCTACCTGTGTATGTATTTCACCCATCATGTGCTGCTGTTCCACCTTGTCAGCAGCAGAGACCAAAACTGCGTCTCGTGTTTTGCCAGAAGACATTACAGGCTCTTCAGGCATATCTGCCACTGTCTCTGAAGTCACACTCCCCATGTCACTCTCTTTTTCTCCCTCCATAAACACACTCCCCTCCTCTTCCTCAGAAGTGAGGTCCAGTGTTTGCAAAAGTAAGTGATCTTTTCCCTTCTTACAGCTACATCTAACTTTCGGTCTGTCACACATTTCACACACATTACCTATGTTCAAACATTCTCTGGCATAATGCCCTTGTTCACTACATTTATGGCAAGTGAATTCTGGACATTCCTTAAGTATGTGCCCCGGCTGAATACATAGTCTACATACCTTCACTTGATTGTCATGGATTACACGAAAATATTCAAATCCCTCGACAGTGTTAAATTTGGTAGAATATGGCAAGGATTGCACATTGTCTGTGAACTTCACCTTGCAAAATCTCGTCCCGTCCACAATGTCTGTTCCTGGCCACATCCTCCTCTTGATTGGCGTGGTCGCCTTCACTTTCCAGCCTCTTAGTTTCTCATATATCTCCCCATCTGTAATGTATGCAGGCAAGTTCAAAAAGGACACCACAAGCTCATCGTTCCCTAGCTCTTTAGCCATGATTTGACAGTTCTTTATCTTTAGCCCGTCCATTAGTCTTTCTTTTCCTTTTACATGAGACATTGTTATTTCATACTTATTTCCGTCTCTCATTCTACATCCAAGTATTGTTCCACAAACTTCCCTTATTCCTCTCAGCAATTCCATCGTTGTTATTTTCCCTTCTCCAATTATTTCCATGTTCACCGTCAGTTCCTTCTCATACTTTCTTTTCTTCAGTTCTTCATTTGAAATTCTGATTTCACTGTTGTCCTTTCTCGTCGTCGTTTGTATTCTTGATGTTGACGCCATGTTGTCCATCCGGTTATTTTAATCAATATCCCCCAAACAGCTCACGCCGATGGGGGATAATAACAAAAAAGTTTCAAAGAAAATCAACTACAATCACACAAACTTTCAAACTTATAAATAAAAAAAAACCTCCAAACAAACGATATCCTCTCTCAAGCACTCAGACACCTGCCGCTCATCCACTTCCTGAAATTCCAAAAAGGGGCGTATTCAGGCTGGTATGGCCGTAAGCGCAGGAATAACTCTTGGTACACTATATAAAGACATGAACAAAATGTATCAGTGATTCGTATTTCCATGCAACTTAATGAACCGACTAAAAACAAAGGCTGAATGTACTGCCTATATTTTCAGGGAAACGCACAGTCTATTATTTAATTTGATCAGGTTAGGACAGCAAATACAATCTGCATTTAGTCCAATAAAAATACATGATATTTTTAGGGTGATAAATAAAAGGCAGTTGCTCCATGACACAAGAGCACTCTCTAGCGGAACAAAAAGCTTACAGCACCTGGTATTCACAGGCGATCTCCAATCCAAGTACTAACCAGGCCCAAACCTGCTTAGCTTCCGAGATCAAACGAGATCAGGTGTATTCAGGCTGGTATGGCCATAAGCGAGTGAACAACTCTTGGTACACTATATAAAGACATGTACAAAATTTACCAGTGATTCGAATTTCCGTGCAACTTAAAGAACCGACTAAAAACAAAGGCTGAATGTACTGCCTATATTTTGAGGGAAACGCTTTGTCTATTATTTAATTTGACCAGGGCAGGGCAGCACATACAAACTGCATTTAGTCCAATAAAAATACATGATATTATTAGGGTGATAAATAAAAGGCAGTTGCTCCATGACACATATATTTTGAGGGAAACGCACTTTCTATTATTTAAATTGATCAGGGCAGGGCAGGTCAGCACATACAAACTGCATTTAGTCCAATAAAAATACATGATATTATTAGGGTGATAAATAAAAGGCAGTTGCTCCATGACACATCCATTTTGAGAGAAACGCACTGTCTATTATTTAAATTGATCAGGGCAGGGCAGGTCAGCACATACAAACTGCATTTAGTCCAATAAAAATACATGATATTATTAGGGTGATAAATAAAAGGCATTTGCTCCATGACACAAGAGCACTCTCTAGTGGAACAAAAAGCTTACATCACCTGGTATTCCCAGACGGTCTCCCATCCAAGTATTAACCAGGCCCAATCCTGCTTAGCTTCCGAGATCAGGTGTATTTAGGATGGTATGGCCGTAAGCGATTGAACAACTCTTGGTACACTATATCAAGAAATGAACAAAATTTAACAGCGATTCGAATTTCCGTGCAACTTAATGAACCGACTAAAAACAAAAGCCGAATGTACTGCCTATATTTTGAGGGAAACGCTTTGTCTATTATTTAATTTGACCAGGGCAGGGCAGCACATACAAACTGCATTTAGTCCAATAAAAATACATGATATTATTAGGGTGATAAATAAAAGGCAGTTGCTCCATGACACATATATTTTGAGGCAAACGCACTGTCCATTATTTAAATTGATCAGGGCAGTGCAGGGCAGCACATACAAACTGCATTTAGTCCAATAAATATACATGATATTATTAGGGTGATAAATAAAAGGCAGTTGCTCCATGACACAAGAGCACTCTCTAGTGGAACAAAAAGCTTACAGCACATGGTATTCCCAGGGGGTCTCCCATCCAAGTACTAACCAGGCCCAATCCTGCTTAGCTTCCCAGATCAGACGAGATCGGGTGTATTCAGGCTGGTATGGCCGTAAGCGAGTGAACAACTCTTGGTACACTATATAAAGACATGAACAAAATTTACCAGTGATTCGAATTTCCGTGCAACTTAATGAACCGACTAAAAACAAAAGCCGAATGTACTGCCTATATTTTGAGGGAAACGCTTTGTCTATTATTTAATTTGACCAGGGCAGGGCAGCACATACAAACTGCATTTAGTCCAATAAAAATAGATGATATTATTAGGGTGATAAATAAAAGGCAGTTGCTCCATGACACATATATTTTGAGGGAAACGCACTGTCAATTATTTAAATTGATCAGGGCAGGGCAGCACACACAAACTGCATTTAGTCCAATAAAAATACAGGATATTATTATGGTGATAAATAAAAGGCAGTTGCTCCATGACACATGTATTTTGAGGGAAACGCACTGTCCATTATTTAAATTGATCAGGGCAGGGCAGGGCAGCACATACAAACTGCATTTAGTCCAATAAAATACATGATATTATTAGGGTGATAAATAAAAGGCAGTTGCTCCATGACACAAGAGCAGTCTCTAGTGGAACAAAAAGCTTACAGCACCTGGTATTCCCAGGTAGTCTCTCA
>NW_028157577.1:185000-208533 GCF_964263955.1 Coregonus lavaretus
CCTATATTTTCAGGGAAATGCACTGTCTATTATTTAATTTGATCATGTTAGGACAGCACATACAAACTGCATTTAGTCCAATAAAAATACATGATATTATTAGGGTGATAAATAAAAGGCAGTTGCTCCATGACACATATATTTTGAGGGAAACGCACTGTCTATTATTTAAATTGATCAGGGCAGCACATACAAACTGCATTTAGTCCAATAAAAATACATGATATTATTAGGGTGATAAATAAAAGGCAGTTGCTCCATGACACATATTTTGAGGGATACGCACTGTCTATTATTTAAATTGATAAGGGCAGGGCAGGGCAGCACATACAAACTGCATTTAGTCCAATAAAAATACATGATATTATTAGGGTGATAAATAAAAGGCAGTTGCTCCATGACACAAGAGTACTCTCTAGTGGAACAAAAATCGTACAGCACCTAGTATTCCCAGGATGTCTCCCATCCAAGTACTAACCAGGCCCGATCCTGCTTCGCTTCCGAGATCAGACAAGATCAGGCATATTCAGGCTGGTATGGCCGTAAGGGAGTGAATAACTCTTTGTACACTATATAAAGAAATGAACAAAATGTACCTGTGATTCGAATTTCCATGCAACTTAATGAACCGACTAAAAACAAAGGCTGAATGTACTGCCTATATTTTGAGGGAAACGCTTTGTCTATTATTTAATTTGACCAGGGCAGGGAAGCACATACAAACTGCATTTAGTCCAATAAAAATACATGATATTATTAGGGTGATAAATAAAAGGCAGTTGCTCCATGACACATATATTTTGAGTGAAACGCACTGTCTATTATTTAAATTGATCTGGGCAGGGCAGGTCAGCACATACAAACTGCATTTAGTCCAATAAAAATACATTTTATTATTAGGGTGATAAATAAAAGGCAGTTGCTCCATGACACATCTATTTTGAGAGAAACGCACTGTCTATTTCATTTGATCAGGGCAGGGCAGAGCAGCACATACAAACTGCATTTAGTCCAATAAAAAAAAAAAAAATGCAACTCAGCATTCTTTGTCCTCCAAACACGACGAGTTGAGTTTTTACCAAAAAGTTATATTTTGGTTTTATCTGACCATATGACATTCTCCCAATCCTCTTCTGGATCATCCAAATGCACTCTAGCAAACTTCAGACGGGCCTGGACATGCTGGCTTAAGCAGGGGGACACGTCTGGCACTGCAGGATTTGTGTCCCTTGCGGCGTAGTGTGTTACTGATGGTAGGCTTTGTTACTTTGGTCCCAGCTCTCTGCAGGTCATTCACTAGGTCACCCCGTGTGGTTCTGGGATTTTTGCTCACCGTTCTTGTGATCATTTTGACCCCACGGGGTGAGATCTTGCATGGAGCCCCAGATCGAGGGAGATTATCAGTGGTCTTGTATGTCTTCCATTTCCTAATAATTGCTCCCACAGTTGATTTCTTCAAACCAAGCTGCTTACCTATTGCAGATTCAGTCTTCCCAGCCTGGTGCAGGTCTACAATTTTGTTTCTGGTGTCCTTTGACAGCTCTTTGGTCTTGGCCATAGTGGAGTTTGGAGTGTGACTGTTTGAGGTTGTGGACAGGTGTCTTTTATACTGATAACAAGTTCAAACAGGTGCCATTAATACAGGTAACGAGTGGAGGACAGAGGAGCCTCTTAAAGAAGAAGTTACATGTCTGTGAGAGCCAGATATCTTGCTTGTTTGTAGGTGACCAAATACTTATTTTCCACCATAATTTGCAAATAAATTCATAAAAAAATCCTACAATGCGATTTTCTGGATTTTTTCTCAATTTGTCTGTCATAGTTGACGTGTACCTATGATGAAAATTACAGGCCTCTATCATCTTTTTAAGTGGGAGAACTTGCAAAATTGGTGGCTGACTTAATACTTTTTTTCCCCACTGTACAAACTGCATTTAGTCCAATAAAATTACATGATATTAGTGTGATAAATAAAAGGCAGTTTTGATGATGATGAAATATTACATCCCAGATGGCATCTGCCATAGCCAAGGGTGGAAATATAAACAATATGCAGGTTCTTTTAAATGTGTTGTTTATTTTAAAGTGCAGATACCCAAAACTGAAATTTAAGTTGAACATATAAATATATTACAAAATTACAGATGTACATTAAAAAAAAGGGGTTTAAGGATATTTTGAGTCCCATCAGCTATTGGTGATTTCGTGCTGACTGGCCTAGCTGTCAAGCCATTCCAAAATCTTATCCTTCTCCACCAAAAGATTCTCTTGACATCCCATAGTCAAACAACAGTTCTTCCTGCACCGTAATGTCTCGTTGGGCAATGAAAAGGATGACGTTCCACACTTTGCCATCCTCTTCAAGTTGCTGAAGCTGAGCTTTAATGTTGCTTCTCTTTCTGGAGTGGTTGATCCTCCGTCCAATTGTGTCCTTCTCTGGGTGGCAAGGGCAGGGCACAGTCTTGGCATCTATGCAGCACGTTTTCCCTGATACATCCCTGTAGAAATATAGGTACCCCATCTCGTCTTCATCTGTTGCTGCCAAAAGCTCTTTCCCCTGCTTCCCTGAGAGTGGGAGACTGTGGTAGTCACAGACGACTTCCCCTTCAGCAAATTTCCGTGTTGTCATGACCTTTCTTCCTTTGACAGGGTCATTGGAAATGTACAATCCTCTCCACTTCTGGGACTTCACCAGTTTCATAATTGCTTTGTTTTCATTTTTTGTGTCAATGTTGGTTGAAGGTTGCCAGTAACGAAGGACATCCTCCACCTTCACTTTGTTCTTCTCCCAGTTCTGCCGTTTAATGTATTTCTCTGCTTTTCTGGCAGAGGGTTCTCTTCTGGGGAAGTGAGCTGTAACAATGCAAAGACAAAAATACATGTGTTATTATTAATGTCATTTACTCAATAGCAGAAGCCCTTATCCAGGACTACTTAGTCGTAGTTATGTGACTAAATCAAGTACATTCTCGTAATACCTAATATGTTAAAATTGTATTTTAGCTGCATTTTACCGATCACATAATCCCGTCTCATTTTCTCTTGCTGGTTTCTCCACTTGTCAAAGCAGTATCTCTCATGCCTTCCTGCAATCAGTAGTCTGTCCTTCTTTTTGATTGATTGTCCATCAATTGTGACAGGGAAGCTTTGATAGAAGAGGTTCAAGGCCTGTGCCTCATCCAACGTTTGGCTGCTGGACAATGCTCCTGTTCTACAACTTGTTCTTGCGGAGGAGGGGCCTGCAGTCTCATTACTTGAAAAAGGGAAAATAACAAAAACGTGTTAGCCATATGTAACAACTTTACAAGACATTGTAAAGGGTCATTTATATAATGAGTATAAATACTTACAGAGTCACTGGACATGGCAACTTTGGAGATCAGCTTCATTCCCATGCAGGCATTGAGTGGTGTCTTCATGCGGTAGTGCCTGTCAGCTGTAGCAGTTGTATGGGCCAAGTAGTCAGCAACAAGTGCCTTCTCTGCATCCGTGAAGTTGGCTTTGGTATGCGTCTCAAAGATTCGCCTTGCTACCTGGCTGGTGATGTTGGGGAGTTTGTATCTGATGAAAGAACAAGATAAAACAGTTTTGGTTTTAGAAAACTGTACTGTCATAAAAGTATTGTGTAATGATAAAAAACTGTGTTGTTCTTAACAGTGTTCGACTTACTTGGCATGAAACCTTTGTAGGTCATTGGAAGGGTTGTAGATGGCTCTTCCAACTGTGGAAATGAAGAATCTCTCATCTTCTTCCACGTCATCACATTTTTTAAGAAAAGCTGGTCGAACATGTCGGTAGTACGTATCCAACCACTGAAAATTTAGACAAAAAAAAAACATATTTACCAGGTTTGTATTAAATCAATCTCATTCACAATAACCAGATTGTGGTAAATATACTTACTGCATCTTCCTCCTCGTCTAACGAAACGGTTGCCACCTGCTGTGTCGCTGTCTTGTGTTGCTTAACACCGATGACAGTCCATTTCTCACCATTTGGCAAGATGCACTCCTTCCTTGAGAGCCATTCGTTCAGCTACAATAGGAAATGTGACATATCAATAAAACATATGCCAAAAAGCAAATACGATTCAACATTATAGCAATTAAAATGACATTAGTTAACTTACGGTCATATTTTTTACAACTCCAGCCCTTTGGAGATGTTTCAGCATGAGCAGAGACTCCAGGTAGTACAGCATGAGCAGTTGTTCAGGTTCAACCAAAGATTCTTCACTCTTGGCCTTCCCAACGACACCCAGAAAGTCTTTCTTGGCCACCTCCAAGACTGCCACACATTCTTTCGGTGTCTTTGCAACTGTCATCATCTGTGTGTACCTGCAGAAAAACAATAATACGTTAATGATTTGAACAACAACACACACTTAAAATGTTAACTACATTTCCGTGAGGATCAATTTTAAATCTATACACCTTTTCCCGGTAATTTCATGAGACACCTGCTTGCTCATGGACTTCTGTAAGTCATTCAGGCAGTCCTGGAAATGCTTGCATTGCTCATACAAGCTCCTTTCTGTCTGGATGAGGTTTGTTGACGTCGTGATGTAGCGAAGAAACCTCATCAGATTCTTCATGTAGTTTGCAATTGTTTGCTTCTTCTGTCCAATGTTTGCAAGCTTGGTAAAAAAGGACCTGCTTTGCTCCAATTTATTGACAAAATCCAGGGAAGGTTTGGTGGAGTCCATGTAAAACAAAAACCTAGACACATTTGCAACCTGTACATGAAAATGAAAATAATGTTAGTTGCATAGTTAATAACTACTTTGTAATTAAGTAATTCTCATTAAAATATTTCAACAGTTAAATTAAAGTAAAATTGCTGTACATACCTCCTGTTTGAAATTGGGAATGTTGTGGTCATCACGGAGATATTTGGCAAATTCAGCCAGCAGATCACAATCCAGAGGGTGCTTTTGGTACAAACCACTCATTTGCATTGCCTTTCTCAGTTTGTTGTCACATGACTGGTTCATTGGTCTGGAAAACATTTGGTATCCAGATTAGAATCAATAAAATACATCCATGTTCACTTATATACTTATGTGTAGTAGTTGTTTATGAGATTATTTATATTTACTTACGGTTGGTACAAGGCAGACTTGTCATCCTCCGTGTTGTTGTCTGATTCAGCATCTGCATCTTCAGTTGGTGTCAACACATGAGCCACTTCCACTTGGCTGAAATATCATACAGATAAACAAAAACAATTATATTATATTACAATCAAACATAATTGGACAACAGTTATAATGAGTTGAAATATGATGTAACTTGCATATATATTATTTTATCAGTGTAAGAAATAGCTTACACAGGTGCTTGTTTGACTTCTGGCTTGTTCTTAACAATATGACCCGTTTCTTCAAGCTTCTGGATCAGGAGTTGGAGTCTGTCTTGTTGTATAACAATACAGCTCAGTAAGCTGTAGTCAAAGATCCTGCCTTTGCAAAGATGCTCTATCATGGAATCTCGGGCAGCGGCGACTTCTTGAACAATCTCTTGTTTTGTTTTTAACTTCATGCACACTCTGCTGAGGTGTCGAGAGAGGGTGTCCTGGTTCTTCAAGCAAAATCTGCAGACAAGAGGGATCCTTCTTTGTTTTCTGTAAGACAGTAAATGCACAGTAAGTACATGTAATGAAGTTACTAGCAGTATGTCAATACTTACACACCTATTATTACTGGTGCTAGCAGAGCTACTGCTAACATTAATAACAGCAACGTTACTGTGGTTTAATTGTGTTTCTGGCCTCAAAGCTTCTAATGCTCTCACACAAAAGCACCTCAAATTTAGGTCATGCTTCATTTTGGGCATACTACTAACATTAATAACAGCAACATACTAACAGTAATATACATGGAATAATTATAGAGGTACATTACCTTGAACCAGTTGCATTTGCAGATGCCATCTTGCTGAAAAATGAAGGAAGTAATAACACAATCGCGAAGAAATCTCTGCAGAATAAGGAAAAAAGCAATAATCCAAAATATCAGCTCCCAGAAGGAAAGAGTGTTGTCGTTGCTCTCAGTTGAATTCTCTTTTCTGAAGTGGAGTATATACTGTTGCCTTGGTCAGTATATATACACACAATCAGATTGGCCCAACCCCATTCCACAATAAAATATTCCATTCAGGCTAGATTTACGCATACGCAAATGAGATGGCTCATTCAGCTTCACACCTCACAATACCTCTGGAGGTCAGATTTCAACCCTGCAGGGTAAACACCGTGCTTTACATTTAACAGACACTCTTACCCAGGCTGACTTAAAGTTAATGGATGCATATATTTTTTGTGTAATTATTTTTTTCATACCTTCCCCCAGTGGGAATCGAACCCACAACTCTTTCATTGCAAACACCATGCTCTACCAACTGAGCTACATCCATGCCACAATTCAGACTACTGCCCATAATAATTCCTATCTAAACCTTTCGGCTTGTGAAAGGTTTAACAATAAATCTTATGTCAAATTCCATTGTAACTAATTGCCATGGGAAAGCAGTCAAGTCAGCCATCCCATTGATAAATTCATCAAAAACAGTCAAAGGACAGAACATTTTAAATGTATTTCTACAGTAGAGTATCCCTGTTACGAACCCCGTGGCTTTAAACGTCTAGGGTGGATGGACATGAGACCCGTAACATAATCCATGCAAATTAGGATGATGACATGGAACAGTGAGAACGAAAAACTACGCGACAACCATAAACTACCGTCAAACATAAAATGTTTGTGTGAACACACGGTAAAGGTTTGGGAAAAAGGGCTGAGCAGGAACCAAGAAATGAAACAATAGTGTAAAAAAAAACTAAACTGATATTGCCTGCCTCAAGAACCGCTAAGCTACTGCTAATCATACAAAAGTACAGGGGGTGGTCCGCTCAGGTCTAACTAGTGTGTTTAGACAGATTTCTTCCTACGGGTAATGTACGCCCAAGGGCAGCTAGCTTAAACTCCCCTTTTCCCAGAAACACACACAGTTACCAAACAGAGTGATCAGCAAATTAGTGAGTACACAATACACCACAGTATCCATACTCACATAGGGAAAATAGTCTCTAACAAAGTTACCAAACAGAGTAACCAGCAACTTGGTGAGTAAACAAAAAACAGGACACCACAGTATCCATACTCACATACGGAAAATAGTCTTCTTCTCAACAAACACAACTGACTGTTTTTTATACAATGTGATGTGTGATTGAAAAACCAGAAACAGTTGGTGCAATGCAGAGGAATGTTCACTGATTGGTCCACCTTAGCAATCAGCAGACACCTCAACGACCACCAATCAGGAACATGCAGGACACCTGTTATTAGGGCAGAAGGAGAGGAAACACAAAAAGACACAGGATACCTGTATCCGTAACAATCCCAGTAGTGGACTTTATTAGTTAAAGCCATAGTGTACATTTTTGTAACAGGAATGGAATTGACTGAATGATGAATTGATTTAATGGTAAAAGACTGAATTTGACTGTGAGCTGACAGCAAGGGAGGAGTTGGAGGTGTGTTTTAGTGGGAGGATTGTGTTGTGGAAATAGAATGTATTTGACTAGAGGCTGACAGGCAGAGGAAGGGTGGAGGGAGTGTGTCACACCCTGGCTATGGGACTCTAGTTGTTGAGCCAGGGTGTGTTTGTTCTATGTGGTGTGTTTCTATGTTGGGGGTTCTGGTTTGTTGTTTTCTATGTTTGCCTTAGTGACTCCCAATCAGAGGCAACGGGTGTCAGCTGTTGGCTGGTTGTCTCTGATTGGGAGCCATATTTAACTGTCTGTTTTTCACTTTGTGTTTGGGGTTATTTTTTTTATTTTTTTGTTCCGTGTCGGTATATGTTTACCGTTGGACGTTACGAGTCGTTTATTGTTTTGTTCGTGCTTGATTTACAGTTTTTGCCCATTGCTTACACACTAAAACCGAATGCTTAGACCAAAGCCTCAATACCTAAACTTCTTGTAGCATACCTTAAACACAGTGTAACCATAGCTTAAACACAATGTCAACTTTGCACTTTGTTTGTAATTCTGTAACACACTTATTGTGAAACACTACACACGTTTTCTTACATTAGACACGTTGTTCAAAAACGAAATCACCTGTTATCATTGGGAAAACACTCTGTTCAAAATACAAAACACATCTGGCAATTGTATGCACTTACATACACACCTGAAAACACTTGCACAGAAAACAGAACACCAATCAGTCTGAGCCTTAGCACTACAAATGGGCCTCAGGTAAGCCATTTTTAACTTTGCAAGCATGGAGGCAATGAGAGTCAGAGTAAGAGGAGGACAAAGAGAGAGAGGAGTCGGATGAGGAAGAGGACCAGTGCGGAGACGTATATCAGATGACATCAGGGCTACTCTGGTGGACCATGTGATAAATCATGGCCTGTCCATGAGAGAGGCTGGGCAAAGAGTCCACCCTAACCTCAGTCGCTACACAGTAGCATCGATAATAAGGACATTCCGACTGGAGAACAGGTATATCTTCAAGTTTCTACTCCAGACTGTACCTACTGTATGTGTCACATGATTCTGTATCATATTACAGTATTACTGTACTAACTATACTATACAAAAATGGATAGTACTGTGAAGTACTGTATATGTAAAGGAATACCATTGTGATGTTGCAGTACTGTGTACAGTTTGAAAGTACAGTATGTGAAAAATAACCTAACCAATGACATCTTGTGGTGGCATTTTCTACAGAATGGTTGGACGACCTCCTCAAGGTGGAAGGGAACGGCTCTTCACTCAACAACAAGAGCTTGCCATCATTGAAATGGTGCGAGAAAATAATGCAATCCGACTTCGTGAGTTGCAACAACGCATAATTGCAAATGGAAATGAATTCAACAATATCAACTGGGTCAGCATTTCTACACTAAGTCGCATCCTACAGAAACATAACTTCAGAATGAAGCAGCTGTACAGGGTGCCATTTGAGAGGAACAGTGTCAGGGTCAAGGACTTGCGCCATAATTATGTGCAGGTATGTGTCACTTTACTTTACATACTATATATTGTGATGTGGGAATGAGGGTTTATGCTGCCACCTGCCCTGCCTGTAGCTTGTAGTTTTGGTCTAACCCAGCCCCTACTTGTGTGAAAATATAGACATTGTAGTTCCTGTATGTGTTTTCAGTAACAATATTCAATATTTTCTGTTACAGACGGTTCTGGAGTTTGATGTCGCCGAACTGCCGCATTAGTTCATCTACGTGGATGAGGCAGGCTTCAATCTGGCCAAAACCAGGCGTCGGGGCCGTAACGTAGTTGGACAAAGGGCTGTTGTAAATGTCCCTGGGCAGCGTGGGGGAAATATCACCTTGTGTGCTGCAATTAGTGTCGAAGGAGACCTGCATCATCATGCCACTCTAGCTCCCTACAATACAGGACAGATCATTGCATTTCTAGATGCACTACATGCAGTTGTGCAGGACAGACCACAGCAGCCCAGGTTTGTTGTCATCTGGGATAATGTTAGTTTCCACCGGGCTGCTCTGGTCCGAGATTGGTTCAACAACCATAATCATTTCACAGTTTTATACCTTTCCCCTTACAGCCCCTCTCTAAATGGAATCGAGGAATTCTTTTCAGCGTGGCGGTGGAAAGTATATGATCGGCAACCACATGCCCGCATGACTCTTCTGCAAGCAATGGAAGAGGCATGTGGAGACATTGAGGTGGGATCAATCCAAGGGTGGATTCGGCACACAAGGCGATATTTTCCCAGATGCCTAGCCCGCGAGGACATTGCCTGTGATGTTGACGAGGTCTTGTGGCCAGATCCGAACAGAAGGCGTGATCCATAATCCCCCCCGCCCCCCACCACACACACGCACACACACACAAAACAAGTATATGTTTTTTCCCCCAATAGCAATTTATCCAGTAATTGTATTGTTTCTTTTACTTTTGTTTGTTGCTAAATTTGATGTTAAGAATTTCTGTAAGAATGTTTTATTTTGTAAACTTTTTTTTTGTAAATACTGTTTGATTACTGCAGAAATTCTACTTTTGAGTTTTACAGAAGACAATGACAATAAAATGACGATAATAATAGAAACACGAAGACTGCAGTGTTTTATATAAATCCCATCAGTGTGTTTCTGTTGATATGAAAGTGTAATTCAAATGTTGCTTGTGTGTATGGTTTTGTTGCAATAATTTCATTTGTAGAAAGGAGTGTTAAGTTTTGATGGCAGTGTTTCATTTTGGCATATATGTGAGTTGTTAATCTCCAAGTGCTATGTCTGATTGGCTTGTGTGTTGAGTTTTGACATAATGAGCCAAATTCTGCAAAAAGTGTGTAAGCAATAGGCAAAAACTGTAAATATTGTAGTACAAAATAGGTGATACATGTTTCATTATGGTACTACATGTAAATACATCCCTGTAAAAGTACTGCAGAAGTAGAGAGAATACTACAGACACAGTGGAATCATTGAACAAAATCTGAAATATATTGATAAAAAAACAATACAGTACTGTAAAACATCAAATGCAGTGTTCCTCAACTTGCTTGCTTGTATTGTAAAAAGCTAAACATAGGAGTGATTACTGTACTTCTCACATTTTCATCAACTCTGTCTTGTGGTTTTGGCCACAGGTTCTCATCTACATCACAATGGATGTTTTCATTAGCCAAACATCTTGGAAAAAACCTTTGGCCATGGCGAATCCAGGCCTGACACTGGTCTGCCGTGATGTCATTGCATGCGTCATCCATGGCCTGGAGAAGAGTGACTTGTTCATGAGGGCGCCTATCATAAACCTTCCATCTCCATGTGAAGAAAAATTCCTCAATCGGGTTAAGGAAAGGAGAGTATGGGGGTAAATACAGGGTGGTAAATTGTGCATGGGCCTGAAACCATGCTTGCATCATATGAGTATGGTGGAACCTGACATTATCCCACATAATGACATAGGTCACGCCACCAGCTCTACAGGCCTGATCGAGCTCATCAAGGAAGGTTACAAGGGGACCATAGAAACGGTGTCTGATAAAGAATGATGATGAAATATTTCATCCATAGATAATGTAGTCTAATTGGTTCATGCTCCACGCTAATTGTGTCATGAACCCTGCGTCCTGAGTCTGTTCCTGCCTGTGTTGCCGTTTTTCTGCTCTGAATCTCCTGTTTCCTGAAGGTTCCTGAACGCACCCTGTCCGGTTGCCGGGCGACGTTGCTAGGCGGGTGATCTCTCGATTACCCGCACCTGCTTCTCATCAGCTTCGGCACACCTGGTCCTGATCATCACCCCTTCATAAGCTCTGACCTGACATCCATTCCCTGCCGGATCGTTAGCCATGAACATCATTCTCCCGGGACCTTCACCCAACCCCTGCCTGGTTGTCAGCAGCTGCCGTGCCATCATTGGATCTGCCACTTCACCTCCACCAACTCATCTCCGCCGCCCGCTCCGTCTCCTGGATTACTCTGCATCTTTTTGAATCTGTTACAGTTTTTTACAATCACTTTGGCACTAATTTCAGAACCTTGACGTCATTTTTCAAAACTCTAGACTCAAAACTCACAACCAATGATCAAAATGCACATTTTTCAAAACTCTAACACTTTTTTCAATTGCTTGGATACAATACACATAAAACTAAGATCATTTGTTCATTTAACAAAAGTCACCTGTTCAATATGACACAACATAACATCAAAGTACTACTATTTCAAAAGGCAATTCACACATTACATTTCAGATGAGTGTCTACTCATTTCATTACAATTATCCAACTATCAATTGATACAACTGCTCAAAATGATAAGTAACTGTTGCATTACTCTTAATGCATAGTTGTATGGAAACAGACAAACAATATTCCATGTTTAGATCATGAAAGTTTCAAAGTAACGAGATTCATTGTCACCAATTAGCGTGGAGCATGAACCAATTAGACTACATTATCTATGGATGTAATATTTCATCATCATTCTTTATCAGACACCGTTTCTATGGTCCCCTTGTAACCTTCCTTGATGAGCTCGATCAGGTCTGTAGAGCTGATGGCGTGACCTATGTCATTGTGTGTGATAATGTCAGGTTCCACCATGCTCATATGATGCAAGCATGGTTTCAGGCCCATGCACAATTGACCACCCAGTATTTACCCCCATACTCTCCTTTCCTTAACCTGATTAAGGAATATTTCTCCACATGGAGATGGAAGGTTTATGATAGGCGCCCTCATGAACAAGTCACTCTTCTCCAGGCCATGGATGACGCATGCAATGACATCACGGCAGACCAGTGTCAGGCCTGGATTCGCCATGGCCAAAGGTTTTTTCCAAGATGTTTGGCTAATGAAAACATCCATTGTGATGTAGATGAGAACCTGTGGCCAAAACCACAAGACAGAGTTGATGAAAATGTAGAAGTACAGTAATCACTCCTATGTTTTGCTTTTTACAGTACAAGCAAGCAAGTTTATGTTTTACAGTACTGTATTGTTTTTCATCAATATATTTCAGATTTTGTTCAATGATTCCACTGTGTCTGTGGTATTCTCTCTACTACTGCAGTACTTTTACAGGGATGTATTTACATGTAGTACCATAATGAAACATGTATCACCTATTTTGTACTACAATATTTAATGATTGTACGAACAATGACACAGTGAAACTATTGGTTGCTTGTGTGTGGGTGATCTAAATTAACGTTTCATTGGTATTTCACAATACATTTGTATTTTGAATCAATGATTGTGCAAGTGTAAGATTTATTTAAATATATGAATGCACAATGCAATGTTTTGAACATTGGACAGCCTGTGTTACAAGTGATGACCGTTTTGAGTTTTGTGTCTAGAGTTTTGAAAAATGACGTCAAGGTTCTGAAATTAGTGCCAAAGTCATTGTAAAAAACTGTAACAATCACCCATATTAGCAAACTTATTTAATTTCAAACATCACATTTCTCTAGTATAGGCTACGATATCAGCAAAATGCTTTTGATAAGTGATCGGTATGGTAGGTGTCGATCATTTCTGTTTTTCATCCCAGTTCTACTACTTACTGTGAGGATGCTATGAGGATTATTGTGTGTGTGTGTGTGTGTTTGTGTGTGTGTGTCTGTGTGTTTGTGTGTGTGTGTCTGTGTGTGAGTGTTTGTGTGTGTGTGCGTGTGTGACAAACCAGTATCTTTGATGAGGGGCCAGGTGCTGATCTGGCAAAGACCTCACCTCCAGCTTCACAACACCTCTGGAGGTCAGATTTAAACCCTGCAGGGTAAACACCGTGCTTTACATTTAACAGACACTCTTACCCTGGCTGACTTAAAGTTAATGGATGCATATATGTTTTGTGTAATTATTTTTTTCATACCTTCCCCCAGTGGGAATTGAACCCACAACCCTGGCATTGCAAACACCATGCTCTACCAACTGAGCTACATCCATGCCACAATTCAGACTACTGCCCATAATAATTCCTATCTAAACCTTTCGGCTTGTGAAACCCCCAGACAGAGGTGTGAAATTCCTCAACTTGAGGAGCTTCAAACATCAGAACAATGGCCTGACAACACCTGAGACATTTTTTAGGAAGATGGCATCTGCCATAGACAAGGGTGAAAATAAAAACAACATGCAGGTTTTCTTTTAAATGTGTTGTTTATTTTAAAGTGCAGATACCCAAAACTGAAATTTAAGTTGAACATGCATGGCTAAATATATTACAAAATTACAGATGTACATTTTAAAAAGGGGTTTAAGGATATTTTTGAGTCCCATCAGCTATTGGTGATTTCGTGCTGACTGGCCTAGCTGTCAAGCCATTCCAAAATCTTATCCTTCTACACCAAAATATTTTCTTGACACTCCATAGTCAAACAACAGTTCTTCCTGTACCGGAATGTCTCGTTGGGCAATGAAAAGGATGCAATGGCCTAGGCGACAACACCTTGGGTGGGCAATTGTCTTCAAAATGAATGTTCATATATAACATGCCATTCCCCATGCATTATGCTGTTGGGTCAGGGAGGAGGGAGGTTGAAATGCTGGGAAAAACAACTCCACAGAAGATCCACACAGCATTTAAACATTTCTCAAATGAAAGTAACAGCATTAGAATATATATAGGGTTGCCTAATCACACATTTGACATTTTGGAAGGATTTAACCTATTTGAAAAAAGTTGAAAGGCAACGTGGATCTACTGTGGAGTAGTTCTTCCCAGCACTTCAACCAAATCAGATTTATATTACATATTGCCTGGTGTGATTTAAAATGGAAAGAAAGCTCTAATCTTTACCCAAATGGTCTCAAATTAAAGGCCTGTTGGTAATTTCAGTGGAACCATCCAACCCAAGTAGCTATTCAACCTCAAAACTACCTGGTTTTGCTGTACATTCAAAACAGCAGTATAATGTGAAACTTCTTGTGGGCAGTTAACAATGACAGAAAATCTTTTCCCAACTGGTCTCAAATGAGCTGTACTCTCAGGCCCATGTGATAAAGGGTTTTACTAGGTAGGGAGTGTAGAACAAGATGCATGGAGTTCCAGAGGTCACAAGATCAATGTGGGCCTGCATGGATGTCAGCAGGGCATGAGGGAGAAACCCCCAAGTGAAAAGGTGTGTCTGTGTGTGTCTGTGTGAGTGAGTGAACCTGTCCTACAGGGGGCCAGAGCAGGCAGCCCCTTTCTCCTAGCCTGCTGCACCTCTGGATGACCAGGGAGTGAGCTGTACTCTCAGGCCCATGGGTGAGAGTGTTTTAATAGGCAGAGAGTGTTTAAATAGAGGCATGGAGGTCCATGGAGTGAGCTGTACTCTCAGACCCATGGGAGATGTCCTTTACTAGGCAGGGAGTGTAGAACAAGATGCATGGTGCTCCAGAGGTCACAAGGTCAATGTGGGCCTGCATGGATGTCAGCAAAAATACCTGTGGGAGTTTCAAAATGACAGAAAGCTCTAATCTTTTCCCAAATGGTCTCAAATTATAGGCCTGATCACCCTGGACTGATGCCTGTTGGTAATTTCAGTAGAACCAATCAACTCAAGTAGCTATTCAACCTCAAAATGACCTGGTTTTGCTGTACATTCAAAATAGCAGTATAGTGCAAAACTGCCTGTGTGCGTTTCAAAATGACAGAAAGCTCTAATCTTTTCCCAAATGGTCTCAAATTATAGGCCTGATCACCCTGGACCAATGGGAGAAGGCACAAGTGAATAGGTGTGTCTGTGTGAGTGAGTGAACCTGTCCACAGGGGGGCAGAGCAGGCAGCCCCTAGGAGCTGTTCTCCTAGTGAAAACCATCCGATTTCCAGGTGAACGGTTAAGGGGGGTTTGCCCCCCCCCTTGGGGTCCCCCCCCCCAACCCGGCCATGGACCCCCAGCACGTCCATGTGTGAGTCAGGAGCCAACCCCTGGTTCTCCTAGTGAAAACCGTCCGATTACATGGTGAACGGTTAAGGGGGGTTTGCCCCCACCTTGGGGTCCCCCCCGCAACCCGGCCATGGGCACTCAGCACGCCCATGTGTGAGTCAGGAGCCACCCCCTTGTTCTCCTAGTGAAAACCATCCTAAAATGACAGGTGGCGGCCCCTTTTGGTCGAATCCGGGTGGGGGGGTTTGCCCCCCTTGGGGTCCCCCCCCAACCCGGCCATTGGCACCCAGCACGCCCATTTGTGATTAAGGAGCCATCCCCTGGTTCTCCTAGTGAAAACCGTCCTAAAATGACAGGTGGCGGCCCCTTTTGGTCGAATCCGGGTGGGGGGTTTTCCCCCACTTGGGGTCTCCCCCCCAACCCGGCCATGGGCACCCAGCACGTCCATGTGTGAGTCAGGAGCCATCCCCTGTTTCTCATAGTGAAAACCGTCCTAAAATGACAGGTGGCGCCCCCTTGTGGACGATTCCGGGTGGGCCCCGCCCTTGGGGGTCTCCCCCAAGCCAGCCATGGGCAGCAACCCGCCCATGTATGACTGAAGGAGCCCTACTCTAGTTTAATTAGTGAAATCCATCCTAAAATGCGAATTCGCGCCACCCCATGTGGTCCTCTGTAGCTCAGCTGGTAGAGCACGGCGCTTGTAACGCCAAGGTAGTGGGTTCGATCCCCGGGACCACCCATACACAAAAAAAAAAAATGTATGCACGCATGACTGTAAGTCGCTTTGGATAAAAGCGTCTGCTAAATGGCATATTATTATTATTATTACCCCATGGCTGAAAATCAGCTGGGGGGCAGTGCACCCACACCCCCACCACCCCCCACCCCCAACCCCCAAACCCCTTGGTGTCTCCACCAAGACAGACATGAGCACCCATCCTGGGCATGTGTGACTGAAGGAGCCCTCCTCTGGTTCTCCAAGTGAAATCCGTCCTAAAATGTGAAACGGCGCCACCCCATGGCCGAAAATCAACTGGGGGGCAGTGCACCCACACCCCACCCACCCCCACCCCCAACCCCAAAGCCCCTTGGTGTCTCCACCAAGACAGACATGAGCACCCATCCTGGGCATGTGTGACTGAAGGAGCCCTCCTCTGGTTCTCCTAGTGAAATCCGTCCTAAAATGCGAAATGGCGCCACCCCATGGCCGAAAATCAGCTGGGGGGCAGTGTACCCACACCCCCACCACCCCCCACCCCCAACCCCCAAGCCCCTTGGGGTCTCCCCCAAGCCAGACATGAGCACCCATCCTGGGCATGTGTGACTGAAGGAGCCCTCCTCTGGTTCTCCTAGTGAAATCCGTCCTAAAATGCGAAATGGCGCCACCCCATGGCCGAAAATCAGCTGGGGGGCAGTGCACCCCCACCCCCAACACCCCCCATCCCCAACACACAAGCCCCTTGGGGTCTCCCCCAAGCTGGACATGAGCACCCATCCTGGGCATGTGTGACTGAAGGAGCCCTCCCCTGGTTCTCCTAGTGAAAACCGTTGGGATATCATGTGGGGGTGTCTGACCCTCCACCCCAATCCGACCAAGTGCACCCATGTCGGCCTTGTGTGTCTCAGGAGCCAGTCCCTGGTTCTCCTAGTGAAAACCGGAGGGTTACCATGTGGGGTGTCTGACCCTCCACTCCAATCCGACCAAGAGCACCCATTTCGGCCTTGTGTGACTCAGGAGCCGGTCCCTGGTTCTCCTAGTGAAAACCGGAGGGTTACCATGTGGGGTGTCTGACCCTCCACCCCAATCCGACCAAGAGCACCCATTTCGGCCTTCTGTGACTCAGGAGCCGGTCCCTGGTTCTCCTAGTGAAAACCGGAGGGTTACCATGTGGGGTGTCTGACCCTCCACCCCAATCCGACCAAGAGCACCCATTTTAGCCATGTGTGAGTCAGGAGCCATCCCCTCGTTCTCCTAGTGAAAACCATCCGATTTCCAGGTGAACGGTTAAGTGGGGTTTGCCCCCCCTTGGGGGTCCCCCCCCAACCCGGCCATGGACCCCCAGCACGCCCATGTGTGAGTCAGGAGCCATCCCCTGGTTCTCCTAGTGAAAACTGTCCTAAAATGACAGGTGGCGCCCCCTTGTGGTCGAATCCGGGTGGGGGGGTTTGCCCCCCCTTGGGGTCCCCCCCCCCAACCCGGCCATGGGCACCCAGCACGCCCATGTGTGAGTCAGGAGCCATCCCCTGGTTCTCCTAGTGAAAACCGTCCTAAAATGACAGGTGGCGCCCCCTTGTGGACGAATCCGGGTGGGGGGTGCCCCCCCTGGGCCCCCCCAAGCCAGACATGGGCACCCACCCGCCCATGTATGACTGAAGGAGCCCTACTCTAGTTTATTAGTGAAATCCGTCCTAAAATGCGAATTGGCGCCACCCCATGGCCGAAAATCAGCTGGGGGGTAGTGCACCCCCACCCCAAACACCCCACACCCCCAACCCCCAAGTGCCTCGGGGTCTCCCCCAAGCCAGACATGAGCACCCATCCTGGGCATGTGTGACTGAAGGAGCCCTCCTCTGGTTCTCCTAGTGGAAACCGTCCTAAAATGACAGGTGGCGCCCCCTTGTGGACGAATCCGGGTGGAGGGGGGTTGGGGCCCCCCCTTTGGGTCTCCCCCAATCCGGCCATGGGCACCCAGCACCATGGCCGGATTGGGGGAGACCCAAAGGGGGGCCCCAACCCCCTCCGGATTCGTCCTACAAGGGTGGCGCCCCCTTGTAGACGAATCCGGGTGGGGGGGGCCCCCCTTGGGGGTCTCGGGTCTCCCCCAAGCCAGCAATTGGCACCCACCCGCCCATGTATGACTGAAGGAGCCCTACTCTAATTTATTAGTGAATCCCATCCTAAAATGCGAATTGGCGCCACCCCATGGCCGAAAATCAGCTGGGGGGGTAGTGCACCCCCACCCCAAACACCCCACACCCCCAAGCCCCTCGGGGTCTCCCCCAAGCCAGACATGAGCACCCAATCTGGGCATGTGTGACTGAAGGAGCCCTCCTCTGGTTCTCCTAGTGAAAACCGTCCTAAAATGACAGGTGGCGCCCCCTTGTGGATGAATCCGGGTGGGGGGGGTTGGGGCCCCCCCTTGGGTTCTCCCCCAAGCCGGCCATGGGCACCCAGCACGTCCATGTCTGAGTCAGGAGCCATCCCCTGGTTCTCATAGTGTAAACCGTCCTAAAATGACAGGTGGCGCCCCCTTGTGGACGAATCCGGGTGGGGGGGTGGGGCCCCCCCTTGGGGTCTCCCCCAAGCCGGCCATGGGCACACAGCACGTCTATGTGTGAGTCAGGAGCCATCCCCTGGTTCTCATAGTGTAAACCGTCCTAAAATGACAGGTGGCGCTCCCTTGTGGACGAATCCGGGTGGGCCCCCCCCTTTGGGGTCTCCCCCAAGCCAGCCATGAGCACCCACCTGCCCATGTATGACTGAAGGAGCCCTCCTCTGGTTCTCCTAGTTAAATCAGTCCTAAAGTGAGAAATGGCGCCAACCCATGGCCGAAAATCAGATGGGGGGCAGTGCTCCCCCCCCCCCCAACATTTATGAAACTGGTGAAGTCCCAGAAGTGGAGAGGATTGTACATTTCCAATGACCCTGTCAAAGGAAGAAAGGTCATGACAACACGGACATCAGCATCAAGCCTGTCTGTCAGAGTGCCAGGTCTCTCTCCATTCAGAGACATCAGTATCAAGCCTGTCTGTCAGAGTGGCAGGTCTCTCTCCATTCAGAGACATCAGTATCAAGCCTGTCTGTCAGAGTGCCAGGTCTCTCTCCATTCAGAGACATCAGTATCAAGCCTGTCTGTCAGAGTGCCAGGTCTCTCTCCATTCAGAGACATCAGTATCAAGCGTGTCTGTCAGAGTGCCAGGTCTCTCTCCATTCAGAGACATCAGCGTCAAGCCTGTCTGTCAGCGTGCCAGGTCTCTCTCCATTCAGAGACATCAGTGTCAAGCCTGTCTGTCAGAGTGCCAGGTCTCTCTCCATTCAGAGACATCAGTATCAAGCCTGTCTGTCAGAGTGCCAGGTCTCTCTCCATTCAGAGACATCAGTATCAAGCCTGTCTGTCAGAGTGCCAGGTCTCTCTCCATTCAGAGACATCAGTATCAAGCCTGTCTGTCAGAGTGCCAGGTCTCTCTCCATTCAGAGACATCAGTATCAAGCGTGTCTGTCAGAGTGCCAGGTCTCTCTCCATTCAGAGACATCAGTATCAAGCCTGTCTGTCAGAGTGCCAGGTCTCTCTCCATTCAGAGACATCAGCATCAAGCCTGTCTGTCAGAGTGCCAGGTCTCTCTCCATTCAGAGACATCAGTATCAAGCCTGTCTGTCAGAGTGCCAGGTCTCTCTCCATTCAGAGACATCAGTATCAAGCGTGTCTGTCAGAGTGCCAGGTCTCTCTCCATTCAGAGACATCAGTATCAAGCCTGTCTGTCAGAGTGCCAGGTCTCTCTCCATTCAGAGACATCAGCATCAAGCCTGTCTGTCAGAGTGCCAGGTCTCTCTCCATTCAGAGACATCAGTATCAAGCCTGTCTGTCAGAGTGCCAGGTCTCTCTCCATTCAGAGACATCAGTATCAAGCCTGTCTGTCAGAGTGCCAGGTCTCTCTCCATTCAGAGACATCAGTATCAAGCGTGTCTGTCAGAGTGCCAGGTCTCTCTCCATTCAGAGACATCAGTATCAAGCCTGTCTGTCAGAGTGCCAGGTCTCTCTCCATTCAGAGACATCAGTATCAAGCGTGTCTGTCAGAGTGCCAGGTCTCTCTCCATTCAGAGACATCAGTATCAAGCCTGTCTGTCAGAGTGCCAGGTCTCTCTCCATTCAGAGACATCAGCATCAAGCCTGTCTGTCAGAGTACCAGGTCTCTCTCCATTCAGAGACATCGGTATCAAGCCTGTCTGTCAGAGTGCCAGGTCTCTCTCCATTCAGAGACATCAGTATCAAGCGTGTCTGTCAGAGTGCCAGGTCTCTCTCCATTCAGAGACATCAGTATCAAGCCTGTCTGTCAGAGTGCCAGGTCTCTCTCCATTCAGAGACATCAGTATCAAGCCTGTCTGTCAGAGTGCCAGGTCTCTCTCCATTCAGAGACATCAGTATCAAGCCTGTCTGTCAGAGTGCCAGGTCTCTCTCCATTCAGAGACATCAGTATCAAGCGTGTCTGTCAGAGTGCCAGGTCTCTCTCCATTCAGAGACATCAGTATCAAGCCTGTCTGTCAGAGTGCTAGGTCTCTCTCCATTCAGAGACATCAGCATCAAGCCTGTCTGTCAGAGTGCCAGGTCTCTCTCCATTCAGAGACATCAGTATCAAGCCTGTCTGTCAGAGTGCCAGGTCTCTCTCCATTCAGAGACATCAGTATCAAGCGTGTCTGTCAGAGTGCCAGGTCTCTCTCCATTCAGAGACATCAGTATCAAGCCTGTCTGTCAGAGTGCCAGGTCTCTCTCCATTCAGAGACATCAGTATCAAGCCTGTCTGTCAGAGTGCCAGGTCTCTCTCCATTCAGAGACATCAGTATCAAGCGTGTCTGTCAGAGTGCCAGGTCTCTCTCCATTCAGAGACATCAGTATCAAGCCTGTCTGTCAGAGTGCCAGGTCTCTCTCCATTCAGAGACATCAGTATCAAGCGTGTCTGTCAGAGTGCCAGGTCTCTCTCCATTCAGAGACATCAGTATCAAGCCTGTCTGTCAGAGTGCCAGGTCTCTCTCCATTCAGAGACATCAGTATCAAGCCTGTCTGTCAGAGTGCCAGGTCTCTCTCCATTCAGAGACATCAGTATCAAGCGTGTCTGTCAGAGTGCCAGGTCTCTCTCCATTCAGAGACATCAGTATCAAGCCTGTCTGTCAGAGTGCCAGGTCTCTCTCCATTCAGAGACATCAGCATCAAGCCTGTCTGTCAGAGTGCCAGGTCTCTCTCCATTCAGAGACATCAGTATCAAGCCTGTCTGTCAGAGTGCCAGGTCTCTCTCCATTCAGAGACATCAGTATCAAGCGTGTCTGTCAGAGTGCCAGGTCTCTCTCCATTCAGAGACATCAGTATCAAGCCTGTCTGTCAGAGTGCCAGGTCTCTCTCCATTCAGAGACATCAGTATCAAGCGTGTCTGTCAGAGTGCCAGGTCTCTCTCCATTCAGAGACATCAGTATCAAGCCTGTCTGTCAGAGTGCCAGGTCTCTCTCCATTCAGAGACATCAGTATCAAGCCTGTCTGTCAGAGTGCCAGGTCTCTCTCCATTCAGAGACATCAGTATCAAGCCTGTCTGTCAGAGTGCCAGGTCTCTCTCCATTCAGAGACATCAGTATCAAGCGTGTCTGTCAGAGTGCCAGGTCTCTCTCCATTCAGAGACATCAGTATCAAGCCTGTCTGTCAGAGTGCCAGGTCTCTCTCCATTCAGAGACATCAGTATCAAGCCTGTCTGTCAGAGTGCCAGGTCTCTCTCCATTCAGAGACATCAGTATCAAGCCTGTCTGTCAGAGTGCCAGGTCTCTCTCCATTCAGAGACATCAGTATCAAGCGTGTCTGTCAGAGTGCCAGGTCTCTCTCCATTCAGAGACATCAGTATCAAGCCTGTCTGTCAGAGTGCCAGGTCTCTCTCCATTCAGAGACATCAGCATCAAGCCTGTCTGTCAGAGTGCCAGGTCTCTCTCCATTCAGAGACATCAGTATCAAGCCTGTCTGTCAGAGTGCCAGGTCTCTCTCCATTCAGAGACATCAGTATCAAGCGTGTCTGTCAGAGTGCCAGGTCTCTCTCCATTCAGAGACATCAGTATCAAGCCTGTCTGTCAGAGTGCCAGGTCTCTCTCCATTCAGAGACATCAGTATCAAGCCTGTCTGTCAGAGTGCCAGGTCTCTCTCCATTCAGAGACATCAGTATCAAGCGTGTCTGTCAGAGTGCCAGGTCTCTCTCCATTCAGAGACATCAGTATCAAGCCTGTCTGTCAGAGTGCCAGGTCTCTCTCCATTCAGAGACATCAGTATCAAGCGTGTCTGTCAGAGTGCCAGGTCTCTCTCCATTCAGAGACATCAGTATCAAGCCTGTCTGTCAGAGTGCCAGGTCTCTCTCCATTCAGAGACATCAGTATCAAGCCTGTCTGTCAGAGTGCCAGGTCTCTCTCCATTCAGAGACATCAGTATCAAGCCTGTCTGTCAGAGTGCCAGGTCTCTCTCCATTCAGAGACATCAGTATCAAGCCTGTCTGTCAGAGTGCCAGGTCTCTCTCCATTCAGAGACATCAGTATCAAGCGTGTCTGTCAGAGTGCCAGGTCTCTCTCC
Organism: Coregonus lavaretus; assembly: GCF_964263955.1. Taxonomy (NCBI): domain Eukaryota; kingdom Metazoa; phylum Chordata; class Actinopteri; order Salmoniformes; family Salmonidae; genus Coregonus; species Coregonus lavaretus. The sequence goes on from NW_028157577.1 coordinate 207,689, forward strand.
ATTCAGAGACATCAGTATCAAGCCTGTCTGTCAGAGTGCCAGGTCTCTCTCCATTCAGAGACATCAGTATCAAGCCTGTCTGTCAGAGTGCCAGGTCTCTCTCCATTCAGAGACATCAGTATCAAGCCTGTCTGTCAGAGTGCCAGGTCTCTCTCCATTCAGAGACATCAGTATCAAGCCTGTCTGTCAGAGTGCCAGGTCTCTCTCCATTCAGAGACATCAGTATCAAGCCTGTCTGTCAGAGTGCCAGGTCTCTCTCCATTCAGAGACATCAGTATCAAGCCTGTCTGTCAGAGTGCCAGGTCTCTCTCCATTCAGAGACATCAGTATCAAGCCTGTCTGTCAGAGTGCCAGGTCTCTCTCCATTCAGAGACATCAGTATCAAGCCTGTCTGTCAGAGTGCCAGGTCTCTCTCCATTCAGAGACATCAGTATCAAGCCTGTCTGTCAGAGTGCCAGGTCTCTCTCCATTCAGAGACATCAGTATCAAGCCTGTCTGTCAGAGTGCCAGGTCTCTCTCCATTCAGAGACATCAGTATCAAGCGTGTCTGTCAGAGTGCCAGGTCTCTCTCCATTCAGAGACATCAGTATCAAGCCTGTCTGTCAGAGTGCCAGGTCTCTCTCCATTCAGAGACATCAGCATCAAGCCTGTCTGTCAGAGTGCCAGGTCTCTCTCCATTCAGAGACATCAGTATCAAGCCTGTCTGTCAGAGTGCCAGGTCTCTCTCCATTCAGAGACATCAGTATCAAGCCTGTCTGTCAGAGTGCCAGGTCTCTCTCCATTCAGAGACATCAGTATCAAGCGTGTCTGTCAGAGTGCCAGGTCTCTCTCCATTCAGAGACATC
>NW_028157576.1:0-15498 GCF_964263955.1 Coregonus lavaretus
CAATTCATGGTGTTTGAATGTATTTCCTATGTAATCCTAGAATGTGATGGTTTGATTTCCCCCCCTGTAGATATTGTTTAGAAAAATATTGGGTCTTCAGTTTATGTACTTACATAGAGAGTCAACCAGTCCACCAACTTCTTAAATCGCCCATATTTAGCAAGAACATTGTGATTTACAGGCCAGGATTCAATCCGATCGCGCTTGTAGACAGTGCAGCTTTAAAAGGCAATGGTATCGCGTTCGTGGAGATGACATTCAAGGTAAACGCTGCACATGTCGGCTCAATTGGAAATGACCTTCAAATGTTAAGCTTGATATAGCATGCTGGCCATAATGTACTTTTTTTGTAAATAGACCTGGTGTCATTCTGTTTCAACTTTAGCGTGATAATTTATTGGTAGAGAGACAGACCATTCAGCTGGCTAATGCAGAAACAGACTGGCACCAAACATTTACCTGTGTTTTCTTTTGAAATGATGGATGAAGATTGTGCTTAAATTGTACAATTTAGATACTGTTGTAGTGAATCAGTAAATACTTATTAAGGAACTTTTTGTCTGTCTGTCTGTCTGTCTCCTTTAAAGAGGATAAACAAAAAATCTGTCTGTATATTAATAATTAATAATAACAATAATTATAATACCAAATAAAATAATCACAATGTAATGTAGTTCACAAAACATTAAGAACATCTGCTCTTTCCATGACATAGACTGACCAGGTGAATCCAGGTGAAAGCTATGATCCCTTATTGATGTCCCTTGTTAAATCCACTTCAATCAATGTAGATGAAGGGGAGGAGACAGGTTAAAGAAGCCTTGGGACGATTGAGACATGGATGGTGTATGTGTGCCATTCAGAAGGTGAATGGGCAAGACAAAAGATTGAAGTGCCTTTAAACAGGGTTTGGTAGTAGGTGCCAGGCGCACCGGTTTGAGTGTGTCAAGAACTGCAACTCTGCTGGGTTCTTCATGCTCAACAGTTTCCTGTCAAGAATGGTCCACCACCCAAAGGAAATCCAGCCAACTTGACAAAACTGTGGGAAGCATTGGAGTCAACATGGGCCAGCATTACTTTGGAACACATTAGAGTCCATGCCCTGACAAATTGAGGCTGTTCTGAGTGCAAAAGGGGTGATCGAACTCAATATTAGGAAGGTGATCTTAATGTTTTGTTCTCTCAGTGTATTTATACAGCTATTATGGTGTCATAAAATTGCATGAAACAACATTGAATACTTCTGCACTGACCACCATATTGTGTGACTAGAGCCAGGAGGTTTCCTTACCTTTTAACCTGACCTGGTCTGGGAAAAATCAGGGCCCTATCCATCCACAGCACATTCTACACAGCACAGCATATTCTCTTCAACCATACTAAACATCACTTAGTGTTGTCATAACCAGTGGAAAACATTTGCATGTCAGGAGTGGTCCATTAAGTGAGGTGATGGGCAGCATCAGTTTACAGCTGGGAGCAACACAGGTGACTTTGCGGGCGTGGCTAAGTGTCTGGTTGTGGGTTTCAGAGGGAGGGATATACATCTGCTTGGTACATCAACATACTACTCGACTTTCTTGGTTGACTACCTCATCCTGATATTTGTGATGTCATTCTACTGCCCGGGCCGAGGGAAGGGGACAGGGAGAAGGAGGGGACAGGGAGAAGGAGGGGACTGGGGAGAGGGAGGGGACAATAAACATGAAGAGGGCATTTAAGTTCATTTTGATGATCCTGGTGTCTATGATAGTGAACTACCTCCCTATGACTGTAATTATGTATTTGTACAACGTCCTTGATCAGGTTGGGTAGTTTTGTCACTGATCTGTGGGTTTGTGCAGCTTCACCTGTAACTCCACAGGGCTGGGACACTGTCCTGTATCAGCCCCTCCTCTACCTCCACAGGGCTGGGACACTGTTCTGTATCAGCCTCTCCTCTACCTCCACAGGGCTGGGACACTGTCCTGTAACCTCCACAGGACTGGGACACTGTCCTGAATCAGCCTCTCCTCTACCTTCACAGGGCTGGGATGCTGTCCTGTATCAGCCTCTCCTCTACCACCACAGGGCTGGGACACTGTCCTGTATCAGCCTCCCCTCTTACTCCACAGGGCTGGGACACTGTCCTGTAACCTCCACAGGACTGGGACACTGTCCTGAATCAGCCTCTCCTCTACCTTCACAGGACTGGGACGCTGTCCTGTATCAGCCTCTCCTCTACCTCCACATGGCTGGAACACTGTCCTGTATCAGCCTCTCCTTTACCTCCACAGGGCTGGAACACTGTCCTGTATCAGCCACTCCTCTACCTCCACAGGGCTGGGACACTGTCCTGTATCAGCCTCTCCTCTTACTCCACAGGGCTGGGACACTGTCCTGTATCAGCCTCTCCTCTACTTCCACAGGGCTTGGACTATGTCCTGTATCAGCTTCTCCTCTACCTCCACAGGGCTGGGACACTGTCCTGTATCAGCCTCTCCTCTAACTCCACAGGGCAGGGACACTTTCCTGTATCAGCCTGTCCTCTACCTCCACAGGGTTGGGAAGCTGTCCTGTATCAGAGGTCTATAACATTTTCAAACCTTGAATGATGCAGCCCTTCTCTGTCCTGGAAAGTCTGTGTCCGTCAATAACTGAATGCTGGGTCATACAAGACATAAACAACATAACAGGGGCAAAACATATGAACATGGAATTCCTTTTCCAAATAGAATGCTCATCTTTGATTTTAACCTCATGTAAAATGTTTTCCATTTGGTGAGTCCTGAACTCGAGAAAGGTCTATTGGGCCCAGCTTGTACACCTGTGAGTCACAAACAGGTGCAGCAGGTCATTACACCTATGCAAAATGATTGTGTTTGACGGGACCTAATGTCCATACAAGGTCTATGATTGATTGAGGAGGTTTTGTAAGTGACTGCATGTATCTAGGGACAGCAGCTAGGGTTAGGAGACTTCCTAACCATGTGATGTGGCTGTAAAAAAAACACAACAAAAGACAGATATAGTTTATGAAGTGTATTTTCAACCAGGCAGATCCAAAGGTTGGGATTAGGCATAGGGAATGAAATTAGTTAAGTGTAGGGCTAAGTTTAGGGGTTGAGGTTAGGCTTAGGGGGATGGGTGTAATGTAAGGGGTTAACTTTAGGGCAAAGGTTAGGGTTAGGTTTAGGTTGAAGGTTAGCATATGGGTTAAGGTTATGCAAAACAGGGCTAGTGAACTGAATACTTTTTCTACAGCACCAATTCTGATTTTGAAGTGGAAAAACAACAATTTCAAACATTTACTAATAGAGATCTTCTCTCTCCTGGAAAGTCTGTCAAGAACTGAATGCTGGGTCATACACAACAGAAACAGCATAACAGGGGCAAAACAGAGTCCTGAACTCGAACCAGGTCAATTGGGCCCAGCTTGAACACCTGTGAGTCACAAACAGGTGCAACAGGTCATTACAGCTATGCAAATGACCTAATGGCCAAACACAGTCTATGATTGATTGAGGGGGTTTTGCAAGTGAGCTACCGTACACAGTAGCTAGGGACAGGAAACGTCCTATTCATGTGACGTGGCCGTAAAAAAATGGATCGAAATGACTTTGTTTTAGGACTGTGTTGAAAGTATGGGCTAGTAACAAATTACATCTATGTTGGACACCGACTGTAAGCAAGTAGCATTAGATATGTAAAACTATGTGCAGCATGAAAGAGAGCGTGGATGCTTGTAGAAATGTACGTACGTGACCGACCGCATTGATTCGGTCTTTAGTAGGAAAATCTGAAATTGTATTTTTTACATTGGATAAAAGCAGAGACACAGAGCTACAAAATGGTATATCAGACACTGCATTTGAGGAACATTGGGAAAGTAATTCTGCTTTGAAAGTTGATAAACTTGTAAACTCACTTTTGAGAAAATGGCATTTGAATGTGTTGTTACCTACTGGAGAGCTCTTTTTTGTCTACACCCGTTCAGCATCGTTCGCACCCTCTTAAGCTTTAGCCCCGCACATCTCATTTCGCTCTCGCTCTGGCCGATGAGTAGGGTTTATCTGAGCGTTCTGACCTCGCAACGGCAGTCAAGCACCCAAGCTAACTGGCTAACATTGGCTAGCTTGCTAGCTACTTCCAGAAAAAAATTAGAGAACACCTCACTTACCATTTTAATCGCCCTAGCAGAGCTGGTTAGGCTGTTTTCATGTTATACAGAGTGTTGGTGACTGGTTACTGTGCTTCTGGCAACAAATTAATTATGCTTTTTTGCCGAAGTTTACTGACACCGGCCATATTCAGCGGTTGTTGTGCGTTCGTAAAGTCATCAGTAATTCTGCGCTCTGGCATACACAGACTGAAATTACGAACGCACCCGAAATGGTTACTTGCATAGTGGAGTCTTTTGTTAAGACATGTAGCTAGCTAGCTATGTAAACAATGAACCATAATCCCAACTCATGATGTTACTACCCTGCATGAATCTGCAGGTAGCTAATCAACCAGGTTCAATGTTAGCTAGCTAACATTTGGCTATAACTAGCGAAGCAAATGGCTCTGAGATACAAATAATAAGATCATACACGTAACATTAGCTAGCGAGCCAGCCAGCTAACGATAGCTAGCTAGCTAACATTACACTTTAACTTCAATGCTCCAAAGTCTATTTCCTCCCATGTAGCTTACTTTTGCAGAGCATGGCGCTTGCAATGCCAGGGTTGTGGGTTCGTTTCCCATGGGGGGCCAGTACTAGCTAGCCAACAGTACAATTTAACTTTAAATGAAACCACTTTTTGTCAAAATTTGAAATGTGCAATATCTGAAAATGTAGCTAGCTAGACTATCTTACACAGTACATCAGGCATGAAAGGAAGGGTCTCCCTGTCACGGATGCCATGGTTGCCCTTAGATGTTTTCTCCATCTCTTTAGATATCATACTCTAATTCCACTGATTTCAAAACTCGGTCTTCCACAAATTGGAGAGCAACATTGATGCAAATAAAAGCTGCGTTAGACAGGATTACTTACAAATACTGACCAGCTCAAAAAGACGGAAGCGTGTGTGGTGTCGAGACAACGATGCTGATATGCTGTGTAGACAAGGAATCCGCTGATGCTGTACTTTGATTATAAAGGTTTATTCCATCAAAGTATTCCAGCGTTAATTTACAGACATTGACGAGAATAACAGGCTCCAATCTGTAATATGTTATTCTCCCCGTCCTTTGTTCAGAACATGGTATTTATCCTATGTAACATAAGATGGGTGGTTTTTGACAGACCAATCCCCGGCCTCCCCACATATCTCCAAATGTCCTCTATTCGAAGAAACCTATGTAGTAATGCTTTCCAGATGTTTCAGCAAAGCAGAGTAGAGTTCATCCATTACACCATTTGCAAATGTCAGCAAAATCATAGACCCTCAGACACTACACGTGCTATATGGCAGACCAATCCGAACTCATCTCTCGGCATGTCCAGCCCACTCATTATCTCAGCCAATCATGGCTAGTGGGAAGGTTGCTGTCTTTTTCTGTGGCTAAACCAACTAGGCTCGTAATTTAACAATTGTATTCGTATTTACAGATGGCATACACGTTTGTTATTAAGACACATGAAAGTTCACATGATCCAGAAGGCATTTCTGCCAAAAAAAACACATTTTGATTTTAAAAAACAATTTATGTTCAAATGGCTCTCCTGTGAGGTATTGACCCGCGATATTCGCCTAGTTTCCTGAAATGAGTCACATATTGTTCTTATTGAGACACCTTTGTCTGCAAGCCCTTTATGGGGTATTGTGTGTAGATTGATGAGGGACAAAAACAATTAAATCCATTTTAGAAAAAGTCTGTAACATCACAAAATGTGGGAAAAGTCAAGGGTTCTGAATACTTTCCGAATGCACTGTACATAACCTCCTCAGAGTGACAGGAACAAAACCTATCAATATGATTGATGAGGATGTTGGTGTTGCTAATTGTTAAATGCAGAGTTGGGAAATGGTACATGCTGGAACCATTTTTCTTTCTTGATGTGATATGCTAGAAGAAATATACGTTATTTATCAAGTTGTAAGGTGAATACGGCATACTGGTAGACACAGATTAAAATGTCTATGCAAAGGATGATGACAGTGTCTTCTGAGAGTTGAACACTGTTGTAGTGTAAACCCACGCGTGGACAGAGTACCACATTGCAGGTAAAAATGTACAGTTCTGTATTTGACAGTGCCCCATTTCCACCCCTCACAAGCCCCCTTTCAACTTTCTCACTTTATGACTCTGAATGGCCCTGAGCGGGTCAAGAGACAGAAACCAGACCCTTTGCAAGTAAGCAGACCGCATGGTGATCTGCATGTGTATCCAAGGAGAGTCAGGTATTTTAGTCTTTGTAATGAAGAGAAAATGGTGCCAAGAGCGCAAAGGGACATTTAAATGCAATTTTTTCACTGTTTTAATCTGAAGGATTCATGTTTATATAACTTGAATATGTTACTTCTGATTTTCCTGTCATTAAAAGGGCGTATAATGTGGATTTTGATGTAACATAAAATGTATGGATTTTACCATGGTCATGTGCGTACTCTACAGACTAAGTACTTCATCCAAGAGATTGTTTTAGTTATTCAAAACACATTTTAACATTCTGTGAACACTTATGAGGAAATGTCATGTTTATCTCATATGATCCCTGAATCAGCAGGGCGCTCCCATTGACACTGTCTGGCCATTAGAGAACTTATGTAAGTGACCAGAAATAAGATCAAGCTCTGCAGAGTGAGGCCACGCCCCATTGAACGATTGACCCCATCTCTGTGGGAAAAAAACACTGTTCAAGGAAGCCTACATACAGTGGCATGCGAAAGTATTCACCCCCCTTGGCATTTTTCCTATTTTGTTGCATTACAACCTGGAATTAAAATGGATTTTTTGGGGGTGTTTGTTTCATTTGATTTACACAACATGCCTACCACTTTGAAGATGCAAAATATATTTTATTGTGAAAGAAACAAGAAATAAGACAAAAAAACTGAAAACATGAGTGTGCGTAACTATTCACCCCATCTACTTTGTAGATCCACATTTTGCAGCAATTGCAGCTGCAAGTCTCTTGGGGCATGTTTCTATAAGCTTGGAACATCTAGCCACTGGGATTTTTGGCCATTCTTCAAGGCAAACTGCTCCAGCTCCTTCAAGTTGGATGGGTTCTGCTGGTGTACATCAATCTTTAAGTCATACCACAGATTCTCAATTTGAATGAGGTCTGGGCTTTGACTGGGCCATTCCAAGACATTTAAGTGTTTCCCCTTAAACCATCCAAGTGTTGCTTTAGCATTATGATTAGAGTCATTGTCCTGCTGGAAGGTGAACCTCCATCCCAGTCTCAAATCTCTGGAAGACTGGAACAGGTTTCCTTCAAGAATTTCCCTTTATTTAGTGCCATCCATTATTCCGTCAATTCTGACCAGTTTCTCTGTCCCTGTCGATGAAAAACATCCCCACAGCATGGTGCTGCCAACACCATGCTTCACTGTGGGGATGGTGTTCTCGGGGTGATGAGAGGTGTTGTGTTTGCACCAGACATAGTGTTTTCCTTGATGGCCAAAAAGCTCAATTTTAGTCTCATCTGACCAGAGTACCTTTTTCCATATGTTTGGGGAGTCTCCCACATGCCTTTTGGCGAACACCAAACGTGTATGCTTATTTTTTTCTTTAAGCAATGGCTTTTTTCTGTCCACTCTTCCTTATATCCCAGTTCTGTGGAGTGTACTGCTTAAAGTGGTCCTATGGACAGATACTCCAATCTCCGCTGATGAGCTTTGCAGCTCCTTCAGGGTTATCTTTGGTGTCTTTGTTGCCTCTCTGATTAATGTCCTCCTTGCCTGGTCCGTGAGTTTTGGTGTGCGGCCCTCTCTTGAAAGGTTTGCTGGGGTGCCATATTCTTTCAATTTTTAAAAATGGATTTAATTGTGCTCCGTGGTATGTTCAAAGTCTGGGATATTTTTTTATAACCCAACCCTGATCTGTACTTCTCCACAACTGTGTCCCTGACCTGTTTGGAGAGCTCCTTGGTCTTCATGGTGCCGCTTCCTTGGTGGTGCCCCTTGCTTAGTGGGGTTGCAGACTCTGGAGCCTTTCAGAACAGGTGTATATATACTGAGATCATGTGACAGATCATGTGACACTTAAATTGCACACAGGTGGACTTCATTTACCTAATTATGTGACTTCTGAAGGTAATTGGTTGCACCAGATCTTATTTAGGGGCTTCATAGCAAAGGGGGTGAATACATATGCACACACCACTTTTCCGTTATTTATTTTTTAAAAGTTTTTATTTCATTTCACTTCACCAATTTGGACTATTTTGTGGATGTCCCTTACATGAAATCCAAATAAAAATCCATATAAATTACAGGTTGTAATGCAACAAAATAGGAAAAACGGCAAGGGGGATGAATACTTTTGCAAGCCACTGTAGCTATGGCTACATGGAACTATATTCCACTTCAGGTAACTGATACAAGTTACTGTTATTCAGTTGTTTTTTTTTTACATAAAAATACAGCTTATGGAACAGCGAGGACTGTGAAAAGACACACGTATAAGTGAAAAGTGTTATGAAATGTAATGTCAGATTGTTTTATTGTATAAAACTGCCTTAATGTTGCTGGACCCCATGAAGAGTATCTGTTGCCTTGTCAGCAACTAATGGGGATTCATAATAAATAAAAATACAAACAGAAGAATACATATGTAGTTCAGAAAAACACAAAGTAAACATGTAATATACACACTTTCAAAACCTTGTACAATGTGGGTATTATCTCCCCATTTCACAATTAAATGCAGATATTAAAGTAATCTATAGTTATATTTCTAGAAATAACATTTAAAAGGTATTATTCCACTTTAGTTCCACACGCATCATCACCGATATATAACTAATGTAAGGGATCGGGGTTTGGCTGGGTCTAGACAGAGTCTGACACTTCCCCGATCTACAGAGAGGGGGAGTCATCAGACTCGATCTGTTTCACCTGAGTTCTGAGCACACCTGTCAGTAATTAGTGTAGGATATAAGGTGTGCTCAGAAGTTCAGTCGGTGCGATGTATTGTTCCTTTGTGACTTGCTAAGCGTTTTGTTCAGAGAGAGAGAGAGTTTGTTATTTTTGATTACCAGTGTATCCGACCTGTGCCTCGTGGTTTGACTCCCCAAATTGCTTAATCCTCTGCTTGTCTATCCCAGTGATTACCGTTCTCTGACCCTGTGCCTGTGCCCTCGACTACGACTACGCCCGCTCGCTTGGTACCTCTGCCTGTCTCTGCCTGGCCCGGTTTTGACCACAGCTCGCCCGACCACGATTAAGCTATTCCCTTGTCTGTACTCTATTAAAGCATCGCAATTCTGCGATTGGATCTTACCACTCTGTCCGAGTATTCATTACAGAATACCTCGCCTCAACCATGGATCCAGCGGAATTACAGAGGCGATGGGAGATACAGGAGAAACGGATGGATGAACTCCTGCAGCTACTCAACGCTGGTGCGGCTGAAGGCAACACCCCGAGCACGGTCAGTCCTCGTCATGCACCTCCGATTTCTCTACCGACAAGGTACGACGGGGAACCTGGCAAATGTCAGGGGTTTCTACTCCAGATGTCCCTGTATATGTCCTATAATCATACTATGTTTCCCGATGACCGTAGCAGGGTGGATTTCATGATTTCTCTGCTAACGGGAAGAGCACTGGATTGGGCTACTGTGCTTTGGGCAGCTGAGGTCCCCGAGTTGAATGCGGAAGTTCAGTTTAAGAGACTGTTTCAAGAGGTGTTCGACCACCCAGTATCTGGGCGTAGCGTGGGAGACCAAATATGCGAACTTCAGCAGGGCCGTCGCACAGTAGCCGACTACGCTTTAGAGTTCCGTACTATAGCAGCCGGTAGCGGATGGAGCGAGACTGCTTTGCTCACCGTTTTCCGAAGAGGGCTGCGCAAAGAACTACAGACTGAGTTGGCTTGTCGGGGAGATATCACTGCGCTACATGAGTTTATCAACATAGCCATCTCTATTGATAATCTGATAGTGCAACACAAGGTATCCACAGTCTGGGAGCCCTCGGTCACTGGTCCTAAGCAATCGACAGAGCGGAGGAGAGAATCTGAGGAGGAACCCATGCAACTGGGACGGTCACCCCTACAAGGTTCGGTGAGACAACAACGTCGGCAAGACGGATTATGCCTGTATTGTGGTCAGTCGGGTCATTTCATTCGGCAATGTCCGGTACGACCAAACCGTACCCCAGAATATCGCCTCGGAACTGCCAAACCGGTGAGTGAGACTCATGTTTTCAACATTACATCTAAACAAATGTATGTGCCAGTTACCTTATCTGTTGGAGAGAGAGTGCGCAGGTTGGAAGGTCTTATTGATTCCGGGGCGGCTGCCAGTTTTATGGATGTGGGTCTCGCTGAGGAATTGGGAGTTCAACTTATCCCACTTCAACCTCCCCTGCGAGTCAACGCGCTAGACGGTGAGCCCATGGGCACTGGGTTCATTACGCACCGTACCGAGGAAATAAAGTTACAAGTGGGCTCCCTGCACCATGAGAACATCATTCTGTTCGTCATCTCCGCTCCACGGGAGCCGCTACTTCTCGGCCACCCCTGGCTCGTTAACCATGATCCGGTCATCTCCTGGAAATCTGGCGATATCACTGCTTGGAGTGAGGTATGTAGGGCAGAGTGCCTCAATTTACCTTGCAAAACGTCTACTGTGGAGGATGCGCAGGGTGCGGTGTCTACTGTTGTTCCAACAGAGTACCAGGATTACGCGCAGGTGTTCTCCAAGGAGAGGGCTACCGTGTTACCACCGCATCGGGCCTTGGACTGCGCAATTTATCTGCTATCCGGGGCTACACCTCCTCGCGGAAGAATCTACCCTTTGTCACAGCCGGAACGAGAATCTATGAGCAAGTATATTGATGAGGCACTACAGCAAGGGGCCATTCGCCCATCTACGTCTCCCGCCGCATCCAGTTTTTTCTTCATTAAGAAAAAGGATGGCGGACTGCGTCCTTGTATAGACTATCGATGTTTGAACGATATTACCATTAAAATCGTTACCCTCTTCCTTTGATTCCAGCAGCCCTCGAGCAGGTGGGGCAGGCCTCCATCTACAGTAAACTGGATCTCAGGAGTGCGTACAATCTGGTGCGCATTAGAGAAGGGGATGAATGGAAGACCGCCTTCATCACCCATCGAGGACATTATGAATATTGTGTCATGCCCTATGGACTTACCAACGCGCCCTCTGTGTTCCAGTCGTTCATGAATGACATTTTCAGGGACTTGATTGATCGCTTTGTTATAGTGTACATTGATGACATCCTAATCTACTCTAACTCTCTGAGTGAAAATGTCTCCCATGTACGACAGGTTCTGGACCGACTCCGACAACACTCTCTGTTCGTGAAGGCCGAAAAGAGTGAATTCCAAGTCACTACGATTTCCTTCCTTGGGGCCATACTCACTCCCGACGGGGTAAAACTGGATGAATCCAAGGTGCAAGCTGTACGAGACTGGCCTCAACCCCAGACGGTGAAAGAGCTCCAGAGATTCTTAGGGTTTGCCAATTACTATAGACGGTTCGTGCGTAATTTCAGCACAACCGCAGCTCCCCTGCCGGCGATGACCAGCTACAAGGGTCGTGGTCTGAACTGGACGGAGGGGGCAGTGCGTGCTTTTGAGACGTTGAAACAACGATTTACCACCGCTCCCATTTTATGTCAGCCGGATCCTACCTTGCCGTTTATCGTGGAGGTGGACGCCTCGGAGGTTGGAGTTGGAGCCGTGCTATCCCAGCGCCAAGGTGAGCCGCCTAAATCACGACCCTGTGCTTTTTTTTCTAAGAAGCTGAATTCGGCCGAGCAGAACTACGACGTGGGAAATCGTGAATTACTGGCGGTGAAGTTAGCACTGGAGGAGTGGAGACATTGGCTGGAGGGAGCAGATCATCCGTTCCAAGTGCTCACGGACCACCGCAACCTGGAGTATCTTCACAGTGCTAAACGACTGAACTCCCGACAGGTAAGGTGGTCTTTATTCTTCAACCGTTTCCGATTCACTGTCTCTTATATCCCCGGGTCCAAGAATGGTAAGGCGGACGCGCTTTCCCGACGGTTCGAGCGTGCGGAAAGACCCGTGGAACCAGAACCTATCCTCCCCATGAGTTGCCGTGCTGGTCCTGTGAGGTGGGCTATCGATGACACTATTCAGGAGAGCCTACAAGCGGAACCAGCCCCTCCAGAAACACCAGTGTCTAAGGTGTTTGTACCAGCTCCGCTTCGACCTCAACTGATGGAATGGTGCCACACGTCGCTGGAATCTGGTCATCCCAGAATCACTCGAACTACACGACTCCTCAGCCGAAAATACTGGTGAGATTCCCTCACAGATGACGTCAGAGACTATGTATTATCCTGCCCAGTATGTGCTCAGTCCAAGGCGCCTCGTGCACTACCGGAGGGTAAGCTGATGCCATTGCCAACTCCTCAACGACCCTGGTCGCACATTGCTATGGACTTTGTTACCGATCTACCAGAATCAGAGGGCCATACTGTAATTCTCGTGGTCATCGATCGATTCTCCAAGATGTGCCGGTTAGTACCCATGACCCGTTTACCTAACGCCACTCAGATGGCTGAGACTATGTTTAACCAGGTGTTCCGGCAGTTTGGTGTTCCGGAGGATATTGTTTCTGACCGGGGACCCCAGTTTGTATCCAGGGTATGGAAGGCCTTCTGCGAACGCTTGGGCATCTCGGTGAGCCTCACCTCCGGATATCATCCCCAGGCCAATGGGCAGACAGAACGGCTCAACCAGGAAATTGGGAAATATCTACGGCAACAATGTTCGCGGCAGCCGCAAGAGTGGAGCCGATTCCTTCCTTGGGTAGAGTATGCTCAGAACTCACTCATTCACACCTCCCTACGTCTAACGCCCTTCCAGTGTGTTCTAGGGTATCAACCACCCCTGTTCCCGTGGGATACCGCACCCGGGATGGTACCGGCTGTGGACGAGTGGTTCCGTCGGAGTGCGCAGGTCTGGGAGACGGCCCATCAACATCTCAGTCAGGCCTCACAACAGCAAAAGACCTACGCCGACCGACTCCGGAGACCTACTCCCACTTATCAACCCGGGCAACGAGTGTGGCTGTCTACCCGAGACCTGCGGTTCCAACAGAGCTGCAAGAAGCTCCAACCCAGGTACATCGGGCCTTTCAAGGTACTGAGACGTATTAACCCTGTCACCTACCGTCTGTTACTCCCTCGACACTACAGGATAAACCCTACGTTCCACGTCTCCCTGTTGAAACCTGTCCACTATAGCCCGATGTACCCCCAATCGCTCAACAACCTACTACACCACCTTTGGAGGATGAACAGGACACCACCTATACAGTCCACGAGATACTGGAGTCAAGACGGAGACGAGGGGGCATCGAATATCTCGTGGACTGGGAGGGATATGGACCTGAGGAACGGTCCAGGATCCCTGCTAAGGACATACTGGATCCCGCTCTCAAGGCCACTTTCCACGCTGAACACCCAGATCATCCAGGACCCCGACCCAGAGGAAGACCACCCGGTAGAGGTAGAAGGCCGTCAGGAGCCGGCCCTGGGGAGGGGGATACTGTAAGGGATCGGGGGTTGGCTGGGTCTAGACAGAGTCTGACACTTCCCCGATCAACAGAGAGGGGGAGTCACAACTCGATCTGTTTCAACCTGAGTTCTGAGCACACCTGTCAGTAATTAGTGTAGGATATAAGGTGTGCTCAGAAGTTCAGTCGGTGCGAGGTATTGTTCCTTTGTGACTTGCTAAGCGTTTTGTTCAGAGAGAGAGAGAGAGAGAGAGAGAGAGAGAGAGAGAGAGAGAGAGAGAGAGAGAGAGAGAGAGAGAGAGAGAGAGAGAGAGGAGAGAGAGAGAGAGAGAGAGAGAGAGAGAGAGAGAGAGAGAGAGAGAGAGAGAGAGAGAGAGAGAGAGGAAGAGAGAGAGAGAGAGAGAGAGAGAGAGAGAGAGAGAGAGAGAGAGAGAGAGAGAGAGTTGTTTTTGATTACCAGTGTATCCGACCTGTGCCTCGTTGTTTGACTCCCCGAATTGCTTAATCCTCTGCTTGTCTATCCAGTGATTACCGTTCTCTGACCCTGTGCCTGTGCCCTCGACTACGACCGCTCCTTGGTACCTCTGCCTGGCCCGGTTTTGACCACAGCTCGCCCGACCACGATTAAGCTATTCCCATGTATGTACTCTAATAAAGCATCGCAATTCTGCGATTGGATCTTACCACTCTGTCCGAGTATTCATTACAACTAATATGTAATCAAACATTGTATGTCAGCTACAAACAGGCTGTAATTAGTTGAAATTTAAATGCATATATTTTATATACAATATGTAATTCATTTAACCTTTATTTAAGCAGGGAGTCATGCGAGACCACAGTCTCTTTTGCAGAGGAGCCCTACATGAACACATCAACAAATACACCATGCATATCTACAGTATATTACATTTACATTTACGTCATTTAGCAGACGCTCATATCCAGAGCGACTACAGTTAGTGAATACATATTTTTTTTTATACTGGCCCCCCGTGGGAATCGAACCCACAACCCTGGCGTTGCAAACGCCATGCTCTATCAACTAAGCTACATCCCTGCCGGCCATTCCCTCCCCTACCCTGGACGACGCTGGGCCAATTGTGCGCCGCCCATGAGTCTCCCGGTCGCGGCCGGCTGCACAGAGCCTGGATTCGAACCAGGATCTAGTGGCACAGTTAGCACTGCGATGCAGTGCCTTAGACCACTGCGCCACTCAGGAAACATATATAAACATATAAACATATATAAACATATATAAACATCAATTAAACAATTCACCATTGGAATCAGGTGGTAGACATACTGGACTACATAAAGCCTATTATCTAGCCTGTATTATCTCTTAGAGAGCTCTGATACAGGGAAGTTTCCCAGCCCTGTGGAGGTAGAGGAGGGGTTGCACCAAACCCGTAATCACACTGATGGTCAAACACATGTTATAGGCTAACAAAAACTCTCCATCAGTTAAATTAACTTTTAAAGGTAGAGTTACCTCATACGGAAGATAATCACCACCACAGCCACCATGATAATCAAAATGATCCTGAAGGCCTTCATCTTCATGTTATTTTTCCCCTCCCTCTCCCCTTCCCCCGGCCCGGGACGTTTCAGATCCCTGAGAACTGAGAGGCAGCAGAATAGCTTCAACAAAAACAACATCAGAATCTCACCTCAGTAAACATAAAATAGAACAGATCTTTCATTCACCAGCATAAAGAACAGACTGGACCCAAGCACCATCAGCCAGACAACACCACAACACCCCACACTGTATCACAGGGGTTTGTACTTCAGGTAGACCACAGGGTGACCACCGCCAGGTAGCGCTCTACACAGATA
>NW_028157575.1:0-32885 GCF_964263955.1 Coregonus lavaretus
AGATCAGTGTTTATGTAGCCTAGATTAGATCAATGTTTATGTAGCCTAGATCAGATCAGTGTTTATGTAGCCTAGATTAGATCAGTGTTTATGTAGCCTAGATCAGATCAGTGTTTATGTAGCCTAGATCAGATCAATGTTTATGTAGCCTAGATCAGATCAATGTTTATGTAGCCTAGATCAGATCAGTGTTTATGTAGCCTAGATCAGATCAGTGTTTATGTAGCCTAGATCAGATCAATGTTTATGTAGCCTAGATCAGATCAATGTTTATGTAGCCTAGATCAGATCAGTGTTTATGTAGCCTAGATCAGATCAGTGTTTATGTAGCCTAGATAAGATCAATATTTATGTAGCCTAGATCAGATCAGTGTTTATGTAGCCTAGATCAGATCAATGTTTATGTAGCCTAGATCAGATCAATGTTTATGTAGCCTAGATCAGATCAATGTTTATGTAGCCTAGATCAGATCAGTGTTTATGTAGCCTAGATCAGATCAATGTTTATGTAGCCTAGATCAGATCAATGTTTATGTAGCCTAGATCAGATCAGTGTTTATGTAGCCTAGATCAGATCAGTGTTTATGTAGCCTAGATCAGATCAATGTTTATGTAGCCTAGATCAGATCAATGTTTATGTAGCCTAGATCGGATCAGTGTTTATGTAGCCTAGATCAGATCGATGGTGACGAATACCAGCACCTTGTTTGTTTCTGTTCAACAGGATCAGTACAAGTTCTGCTATGAAGTGCCTCTGGAGTACTGAGGATTCTGGATAAACAGCAGGCTAAGCCTGGACACAGAACTAGACTGGACTGAAGGGGTTTGGGACTTTACAAAAGACTGCAGCACAGACCGACCGGTGTTATGGTCAAACAACTGGAGCAACACAGCAAGCAGACACAGCAAGGCAACACAGCAAGGCAACACAGCAAGCAGACACACACACACAGAGCTCTCTCTTTCTTAGTTTGATCAGCCAGATGAGGAAGTAACAGAAGTGAGGTGTACAGTCTCTATATATTTCCATCAGTATCGGTCTATCTGCTATCAGGAAGGATATAGTCTCTATATATTTCCATCAGTATCGGTCTATCTGCTATCAGGAAGGATACAGTCTCTATATATTTCCATCAGTATCGGTCTATCTGCTATCAGGAAGGATACAGTCTCTATATATTTCCATCAGTATCGGTCTATCTGCTATCAGGAAGGATACAGTCTCTATATATTTCCATCAGTATCGGTCTATCTGCTATCAGGAAGGATACAGTCTCTACATATTTCCATCAGTATCTGTCTATCTGCTATCAGGAATGATACAGTGTCTATATATTTCCATCAGTATCGGTCTATCTGCTATCAGGAAGGATACAGTCTCTACATATTTCCATCAGTATCGGTCTATCTGCTATCAGGAAGGATACAGTCTCTATATATTTCCATCAGTATCGGTCTATCTGCTATCAGGAAGGATGCAGTCTCTATATATTTCCATCAGTATCGGTCTATCTGCTATCAGGAAGGATACAGTCTCTATATATTTCCATCAGTATCGGTCTATCTGCTATCAGGAAGGATACAGTCTCTATATATTTCCATCAGTATCGGTCTATCTGCTATCAGGAAGGATACAGTCTCTATATATTTCCATCAGTATCGGTCTATCTGCTATCAGGAAGGATACAGTCTCTACATATTTCCATCAGTATCGGTCTATCTGCTATCAGGAAGGATACAGTCTCTATATATTTCCATCAGTATCGGTCTATCTGCAATCAGGAAGGATACAGTCTCTACATATTTCCATTAGTATCTGTCTATCTGATAAATTCCTGGTACATGTACTGTAAATATACTTATCTAATAAAGGAGATTCCAATTCTATCTAGACGGGTAGATTTGAGATGGGTTGTAAGCATTATGGTAATAGATCCACCTTTCACTATGTAGCGTAAACCTACTCAATACTCCCAGATCAACACCGTGACTAGGGGTTAGGAGAGAAGTGTCTAGGGGTCAGGGGTCAATTTGGGACAGGGTGCCTCTCTCTCTCTCTCTCTCTCGCTTGTGTTCCTGTGGTTTTTCTATGCCTTTATATATCCTCATCGGATGACAACAACAACAACAACAACAACAACAACATGCATCAATACTTTCCCATTTCTTGTGGAATGTGATCTATACTGTACGTAACGTGTTCATTTTAAATCTCTCTCCATCATGTTTTACTAGAAGTTAAAATGCCTTAAATGGTACTGTACTGTATGTCCTGCAAAATAGGAATTATAGATGGAATATTATTATTCATGGTTATTTATTATGGCATCAGAAAATGGAGGGAGTTGGCACAACCATAGAAATAGGATCACTAGAACGGGGATCACCATTCAAGTCAATGGGTCTGTAATGGGTGGACCGGCGGCCATGATTCTATTTCCATGGGCACAATCTACATTCGCTGACGTTCCATCCTTCCTGTTTCGAGGGATCCTTAAGCTTTTTTGTGCATTTCCATTGTGTTTCTAGTTGTGCATATTGTAAATATTTCTGTACATTATTTATTTGCAGTCTATATGTAATAATGGTGAATGACAGTTTAAGTGACTCATCTTTTTATGGGTTTGTTGATTTGATTTGATTGATTGATTGTGTTGTTTGTGAGCATATGTTTTTTTGGGTCATATTGTATGACGGATAAATTCCACTAACACATAAATGTAGCTACAGTATAAAAACGATTAGTGGTGCTGTTGTTTTTTTTCCAGCTTGACCAGGATATGAAATGTAAATAAATGATAGGATCTTTTGCAATAGTGGACTACCATACAGTAAAACATGCTTCAGTAAGACATTATGTTATGTGGACATCTAGTGGGGAGATTCAGAATACCAGTCTAGAAACCGGAGCGCTTGAAGATAGCTTTGAGCTGCAGAGACGTTATTGATTACATTGATGATCATTAATCAAATGACTGAAGTGAACACATGACTTGTCATGTTGTACATGTTTGTTCCAGCCCTGCACTAAACACATCTGATCCAACAAATCAACTAATCATCAAGCCCAGGTATGCGTTGTGTTAGTGCTGAGATGGAACAAAAAAAGTGTCACCAATTGATCCCATCCAAAATGGAGGGGAAAAAAAAACTCCTTTACATCATCTACAAGCTAGCTAGTTTGCTCCTGTCATCTCTAGTCGTCTCCCGCTGAGCAGGACGGGGGACAGGAGTCCTCGTCACACCATCACTAAGCCACCGCAGCAGCAGCAGCAGCAGGTCTCCTCTCCAGCTGGGTCAGCGAAGCAGGCGGGCTCCTCTGAGATGGCAGTACACTGGGGATGTTTTCATATTTCACACATGGACAGAAGGGAAAAGGGGGGGTGAGAGGGTGAAAAGGAATAGTGAGAGAGGGGGGAGGAGGGGCAGAAAGAGGGGAGGGAGGGAGGGAGGGAAGGAGGGAGGGAGGGAGGGAGGGAGGGAGGGAGGGAGGGAGGGAGGGAGGGAGGAGACTCATATTTCATCACTCAGCACATCAGATTATTCCTCTTCACACAAGGACAGAGGGGAGAGGGAGGTTTGTTATAGAGAGTGAACTGTGTGGTGTGGAGGCTGGGCTTGGCTTGAGCTGCTGGGGCCATATGTTACCTGGGCCTATATCCAGACATGGACAAACACACTCACACACACACACACACCCACACACACCTACTGGAAATGCACACATATACACACATACACACACACACACTGGGCATGCAAATAGATACAGCAGTGGTTTGTGTAACTCTATCAAACAAACCTCAGGCTCAGTGGACAACAGACAGACAGACAGACATCCACCTCATTTTTGAACGCTTTTAAAATACAGAAGCCAAACGGGGAAGCTTTGGATATAACTTCCTCCGCTCTCGTGCATGATCGAAATTCATACAGTTGAAGTCGGAAGTTTACATACACCTCAGCCAAATACATTTAAACTCAGTTTTTCACAATTCCTGACATTTAATCCTAGTAATAATTCCCTGTCTTAGGTCAGTTAGGATCACCACTTTATTTTAAGAATGTGAAATGTCAGAATAATAGTAGAGAGAATGATTTATTTCAGCTTTTATTTCTTTCATCACATTCCCAGTGGGTCAGAAGTTTACATACACTCAGTTAGTATTTGGTAGCATTGCCTTTAAATTGTTTAACTTGGGTCAAACGTTTCGGGTAGCCTTCCACAAGCTTCCCACAATAAGTTGGGTGAATTTTGGCCCATTTCTCCTGACAGAGCTGGTGTAACTGAGTCAGGTTTGTAGGCCTCCTTGCTCGCACACGCTTTTTCAGTTCTGCCCACAAATTTTATATAGGATTGAGGTCAGGGCTTTGTGATGGCCACTCCAATACCTTGACTTTGTTGTCCTTAAGCCATTTTGCCACAACTTTGGAAGTATGCTTGGGGTCATTGTCCATTTGGAAGACCCATTTGCGACCAAGCTTTAACTTCCTGACTGATGTCTTGAGATGTTGCTACAATATATCCACATAATTTTCCTTCCTCAGGATGCCATCAATTTTGTGAAGTGCATCAGTCCCTCCTGCAGCAAAGCACCCCCACAGCATGATGCTGCCACCCCCGTGCTTCACGGTTGGGATGGTGTTCTCCGGCTTGCAATTTACCCCCTTTTTTCTCCAAACATAACGATGGTCATTATGGCCAAACAGTTCTATTTTTGTTTCATCAGACCAGAGGACATTTCTCCAAAAAGTAAGATATTTGTCCCCATGTAGAGTTGCAAACCATAGTGTGGCTTTTTTTATGGCGGTTTTGGAGCAGTGGCTTCTTCCTTGCTGAGCGGCCTTTCAGGTTAGGTCGATATAGGACTCGTTTTACTGTGGATATAGATACTTTTGTACTCGTTTCCTCCAGCATCTTCACAAGGTCCTTTGCTGTTGTTCTGGGATTGATTTGCACTTTTCGCACCAAAGGACGTTCATCTCTAGGAGACAGAACGCGTCTCCTTCCTGAGCGGTATGACGGCTGCGTGGTCCCATGGTGTATACTTGCATACAATTGTTTGTACAGATGAACGTGGTACCTTCAGGCGTTTGGAAATTGCTCCCAAGGATGAACCAGACTTGTGGAGGTCTACAATTTTTTCTGAGGTCTTGGCTGATTTCTTTTGATTTTCCCATGATGTCAAGCAAAGAGGCACTGAGTTTGAAGGTAGCCTTGAAATACATCCACAGGTACACCTCCAATTGACTCAAATGATGTCAATTAGCCTATCAGAAGCTTCTAAATCCATGACATCATTTTCTGGAATTTTCCAAGCTGTTTTAAAGGCACAGTCAACTTAGTGTATGTAAACTTCTGACCCACTGGAATTGTGATACAGTGAATTATAAGTGAAATAATCTGTCTGTAAACAATTGTTGGAAAAATTACTTGTGTCATGCACAAAGTAGATGCCAAAACTATAGTTTGTTAACAAGAAATGTGTGGAGTGGTTGAAAAACAAGTTTTAATGATTCCAACCTAAGTGTATGTAAACTTCCGACATTCTAACTGTATATATAGGGGGACATGCATTAGCATGTTTTTGTTAGCCGATACGTCATGACAAAACACACCATATTACTGTCCTGCCTGGACCCTGTAGGCTAAACTGCAGAGAAAATACCCAAAACTGACCCAAATGGTTGCCCAATCAGGCAGGCTAGATGCAGTTGTTTTGAAATGAGTATGCATTCAAAACGCCAGGCTTTTGAACGGTTATTCAAATGACAGTTTACAGCCGACACTAGAGTTTTGTATTTTGTTGATAGAATAATTTTCTATGCCTAAAAACGTAGGCCTATGCCTAATCAATAATTGATCTTTGCGTGACCCCGGGGGACCACAGAGAGCAGCCTGGATGAACGCACGGCTCTGCTAACTTCTTGCACTTTGACCGGTTAAATATTTAACCTATAGCTTTAACATTTAGCTAATGAATGGCCTAATATCTAGCTTCTTACTTCAACCACACGTCACTAAGCCTCTGTCCTTCCAGCGGTTCCAGTGTGTTGTAGGCTATAGGCCATTCCTCTTCTCCTGAAATCCCAAAACAAGCTATAGGCTATAAAAGCTACAGGACATTCATTTGTATATTTGTTTATGCTAGGCTTAATAGCCTTTTCGGGGGGAAAGAAGCAGGCTTGCTCTTGCTAATTGCTGAATGTAAAACAGGCTCCCGAGTGGCGCAGCGGTCTAAGGCACTGCATCTCAGTGCTTGAGGCGTCACTACAGACTTCCTGGTTTGTTTCCAGGCTGTATCACAACCGGCCGTGATTGGGAGTCCCATAGGGCGGCGCACAATTGGCCCAGTATCATCCGGGTTTGGCCGGTGTAGGCTGTCATTGTAAATAACAATTTGTTCTTAACTGACTTGCCTAGTTAAATAAAGGTTAAATATAAAATAAATGACAGCATAGGCCAAATTAACTGTCAGGGAAAGGTGAGGAGAGAAAGTGAGTTGGTGTGATCACTTTTGAAAAAGAAAACCCAAAGGAACGGACAACTATTAGAAAAATGGAAATCCCTTGCAAACCACTTGAGCAACGAGTGCAATGACATGCTTTAAAATATAATATGCCATTTAGTAGACGCTTTTATCCAAAGCGACTTACAGTCATGCATGCATACATTTATTTTTTTTGTGTATGGGTGGTCCCGGGGATCGAACCCACTACCTTAGCGTTACAAGCGCCGTGCTCTACCAGCTGAGCTACAGAGGACCACAGGCTAAACGTGTTTGTTGTTGAATTGCTACATTTAAAAACGAGTTACTGAACAAAAATCTAAATGCAACATGCAACAATTTCAAAGATTTTACTGAGTTACAGTTCATATAAGGAAATCAGTCAATTTAAATAAATTCATTAGGGCCTAATCTATGTATTTCACATGACTGGGCAGGGGTGGAGCCATGGGTGGGCCTGGGAGGGCATAGGCCCACCCACTTGGTAGCCAGGCCCAGCCAATCAGAATTTGTTTTTCTGCACATAAGGGCTTTATTATAGACAGAAATACTCCTCAGTTTCATCAGCTGTCCCGGTGGCTGGTCTCAGACGATCCCGCAGGTGAAGAAGCCGGATGTGGAGGTCCTGGGCTGGCGTGGTTTACACGTGGTCTGCGGTTGTGAGGCCGGTTGGACGTACTGACAAATTCTCTAATACATCGTTGGAGGCGGCTTATGGTAGAGAAATGAACATTACATTCTCTGGAAACAGCTCTGGTGGACATTCCTGCAGTCAGCATGCCAATTGCACGCTCCCTCAAAACTTGAGACATCTGTGGCATTGTGTTGCACATTTTAGAGTGGCCTTTTATTGTCCCCAGCACAAGGTGCGCCTGTGTAATGATCATGCTGTTTAATCAGCTTCTTGATATGCCACACCTGTCAGGTGGATGGATTATCTTGGCAAAGGAGAAATGCTCACCAACAGGGATGTAAACAAATTTGTGCACTATTTGCGTTTATATTTTTGTTCAGTGTATATTATTTTTCGTTAGGCCTACATGTACATTGAATTAGCCTATTATTTGCAGTTGCCACTAAGACAATAAACACCCTGAAAGCACTGAATTGTCCTGTTACCACCTCAATAATAGACAGTGTGTAGTAGGATGTGTTGATCAGTTGATTGACAGGTGTGGGACTGTGCTTAAACTATCAACTTTCCTCTAGTTTGGATGCTCACAAATGTTTTATAGTTAGGCTATGCAGCCTACAGTTTATCATTATAGCTATGTAGAATATAGTTTATCGTTATAGTTATGTAGACTATAGTTTATCATTATAGCTATGTAGAATATAGTTTGTCTTTGTAGATAAATAGACTCCTTTGAAACATTTACTCTGGCAAGTTTGCCACCAGCCCACTGCAGTACGGAGGTAAAGCTGAAGTCGGATCCATCACTTCCGTTGTTTGGCTGTGCCCACAGCAACGTTTGAAAATGAGGTAGATATATCAGTCATGCTACTGTCAATCATATTCTATTGTGTGTGATCTACCTACTGTGGGTGCCACAATTCCTTGGCTGGCGGTGTGACAGCAGCATATCTCCAATGCAGAGGAGGCTGCTGAGGGGAGGACGGCTCATAATAATGGCTGAAACGGAGTATATGGAATGGCATCAAACACGTACACAAACCCTGTGTTTGATACCATTCCACTCATTCCGCTTCAGCCATTACCACGAGCACGTCCTCCTCTCCAATTAAGGTGCAACCAGCCTCCTGTGGTTCAATAGGTATCTCTGTAGAGTTGGACACATAATTCCTGTACTACTGTATTGAGCGTGTGCCCCATGAGACATGTGAAATCAACCATTACCAGCAGGGAGCGCTGTTTACTCTCTGTATTTTTATATCTGCACCATGTGCGTTTGTGTGTGGATGAGTGTGTGCCACAGGGGGCTGCTGAGGGGAGGACAGCTCCTAATAATGTCTGGAAGGGAGTAAATGGAATGGCATCAAACACGGAAACGATGTGTTTGATGAGTGTGTTTGAAGAGTTCGATACGATTCCATTATTCCGTTCCAGCCATTACTATGAACCCGTCCTCCCCAATTAAGGTGCCACCAGCCTCCTGTGGTGCGTGCGTATGTGGGTGTGTGCGTGTGCATGTGTGTGTGCATGTGTGTTTGGATCTGAGGTCCACAAAGCTCAGAGGTTATATGGAGCTGTTTACGGTAACTGTTTACTGGAGCTGTTTACTGGAGCTGTTTACTGGAGCCGTTTACTGGAGCTGTTTACTGGAGCTGTTTACTGGAGCTGTTTACTGATATATTATTGTCCTCTGTGCCTCTGTCTCTCTCTCTCTCTCTCTCTCTCTCTCTGTCTCTCTCTCTCTCTTTCTCTCTCTCTCTCTCTCTCACTCTCTCTCTCTCTCTCTCTCACTCTGTCTCTCTCTCTCTCTCTGTCTCTCTGTCTCTCTCTGTCTCGCTCTCTGTCTCTCTCTCTCTGTCTCTCTCTGTCTCTCTCTCTGTGTCTCTCTCTGTCTCTCTCTCTCTCTCTGTCTCTCGCTCTCTCTCTCTCTCTCTGCATGCTGGGAGTGTTTGGTGCGTGCTGGGAATTGTTTGAGTGAGTGCTAAGTGCGAGTGTTGTGTAGAGTTAGATATCCTGGGTTTTCCTTTTCTTGGTGATATCCTTTTTTCTTCTATGCATGATTAAGATTATTATTTCTATTTTTTTGTTGTGGTAGAATTAAGTATATTGTTTTTCGTGTCGAAATTACCCTGATTTTGGTGGGGATGGCGGCCCGAATCGGGACGCCGTCCCTGTCACTTCGACACGGCTTTAGGTGTGTTACTGAAGCTACTGTCACGGTGGAAGAGGTTCTGGTCGCCGTAGGAGAGAAGGTAGGATATGAGAATGTTGCTTATGCGTCACGGATGAATAAAGCGGTGGTGGTATTTCTTAAAGAAGAGCGCCTTGTTGATCGTATGGTTGAGCATGGCATACTTCTTAAAGGAATGTTTATTCAAGTTACGCCGCTTTTTTCTCCGTCAACAAGGGTAACGATTTCAAATGTACCGCCGTTCATTCCAAATGAGCTATTGGAGCGCGAGTTATTGCGCTTTGGGAAGTTTGCAAGTTCAATTAAGGTTGTCCCATTGGGTTGCAAACACCCGGCGTTGAAACAGGTAATGTCGTTTCGGCGACAGGTGTTTATGTTTTTGGACTCACCGGAGCAGACTTTGGAGTTATCGTTTAAAGTCAAGTATGACAATAGACTGTATATGGCTTATGCTAGTACGGGTAGTCAACGGTGTTTTGAGTGTGGGGATGTTGGTCATAAGCGACATGCTTGCCCGAAAAGGGAGAAGGCAGAGGGAGGGGCGCAGGTGGTCCTCGTAACGCCTGGGCCCACTGATGTAGGAAGAGGTGGGCTGACAGTGGTAGAACAGCCACACGCATCTGTTGCTGAGGAACAAGTTGTCCGTGTTGAGGGCACAGAGGTGCAACTTGTACCAGAGGGAAATGTTATGCAGCAGAAAAAAATTGTTGTAGAAGGTAAGGATGGATCTGAAGGGCCATTTCCTCAGACTGGTGAGGAGGTGCCCAGTACGAGTGCTGTGGTACAGGAGGGGGTACATGTGGAGCCAATCTCCCAGGTAGTGGAGGAGATGCCCACTAAAAGTAATGGGTTACAGGAGAGGGTTCATGTGGAGCTCATCTCCCAGGTAGTGGAGGAGATGCCCACTATGAGTGCTGGGGTACAGGGGGGGCTAGTCTCCCAGGTAGTGGAGGAGATGCCCACTATGAGTGCTGGGTTACAGGGGGGGCTAGTCTCCCAGGTAGTGGAGGAGATGCCCACTACGAGTAATGGGGTCCAGGTGGGGCTAGTCTCCCAGGTAGTGGGGGAGATGCCCACTAAGAGTAATGGGGTTCAGGTGGGGCTAGTCTCCCAGGTAGTGGAGGAGATGCCCACTACGAGTAATGGGGTTCAGGTGGGGCTAGTCTCCCAGGCAGTGGAGGAGATGCCTGGTACGAGTGATGGGGTGCAAGTGGGGAGTGTTGAAAGGGATGTGGTAGAGGGGAGTCAGTGGTCTGTGGCCTCAGTTGAGGAGGATCAGGAGAAGGATATGGATATGGATATCTCTCTTGATACGGTATCAGCTGGTGAGGACTCAATTTACGATCTAGAGGAGGTAAAAGGGTTTCTGGATCAGACTTTTGGGAAATCTGTCAAATTGGCAGATTATTTTGATGTTGATAAGTTTGTGAGGTCAGCTGTGATGTTACAGAAGACGGTGGGGTTAGACCAGTTGAGTGAGAAGAAGCGGTTTCGCTTGAGGAAATTTGTTACTGCTGTTGCAGCAGCAAAGGGTGGTGGGAAACGTGGTCAGGTTAAGAGAAAATTTAAATAATGATGATGATTATGCCTCATAGGGTGTTCTATTCTCTTTGTCTGGTTTCTCTGTGGTATCTTCTGCTTTTCCTTTGTCTTTTCTATATGGAGGTACTAAGGGTAGGTTCTCTCAACATTAATGGAGGAAGGGACAGGAATAAGAGGGCTTGGGTATTAGAAGTAATAAAACAGAAAAGGCTTAATGTAGTTTTCCTACAGGAGACACATAGTGATGAGGAAAATGCGGCTGACTGGGGTATGTGGTGGGAGGGGCAGCATATACTCAGTCATGGTACTAATTTCAGTGCTGGGGTGGCAATCTTGTTTTCTTCAGGCTTAGGGGTGACTGTGGTATCTACAACAGAGATTGTCAAGGGTCGGGTTTTATTGGTCAAGGTGAATGTTATGGGGTTTTTGTTTGTTTTTTTGAATGTTTATGCTCCTAATGAGGGTACAGAGCGTATTGTTGTTTTTGATAAAATAAAGGAAACCTTAAGACAGTGTGACCAAGAGGGGTGTATGGTTTTAGGGGGGGACTGGAACTGTACAGTGGATTTTACTGTTGATCGCACCGCTGAAGAACCTCACCTGCGGTCAGCAATTTGTCTGTCTGGTCTATTAACTGAGTTTGAGCTTTCTGATGTGTGGAGAGTAAGGAATGCAAAAGTTAGGCAGTACACATGGCTAAAAGTTAATGAAGGTCATGTCAGTGCAGCAAGGTTAGACAGGTTGTATGTATCTGAGCAATACTGTAGTAGGGTTGGAAGGTGTGACATTACTCCTGTGGGTTTCTCTGATCACCATATTGTCACTGTTGATATTCACTTGTCCTGTCCACGAAGGTCATCATCTTATTGGTATTTTAATGTTAAATTGTTACATGATGTCATGTTTTGTGAAAGGTTTTTGTTGTTTTGGGAAAAATGGAGGGTTACAAAAGGGAATTTTGAGTCCTTGAGACAATGGTGGGAGGTTGGGAAGGCCCAAATACGATTATTTTGTCAACAGTATACTGCTCTGTCTCGAATTGAAGTTAAAGAGACTATCAGGGCCCTTGAGCAGAACATTAAATCTATTGAATTGAAGTTGCTCACTCAGAATGACCCCGGACTAGTCATGAACTTACAGGACAAGAAACATGAATTGAGGTCGTTTCTGCATGAAAGAGTGAAGGGTGCCTTGATTAGGTCTCGTTTCGCTTCCCTCAAGGATATGGATGCTCCTAGTGCTTTTTTTTTTAACCTAGGACAGTCGACATTGCAAAGTAAACAGATGGTCTGCCTTCGTCTCCCTGATGGGAAGGTGACCACGGATGACAGTGAAATGCGTCAACATGCCGTGGATTTCTATTCTGCCCTCTATAAGGCGGAGGATTGTGACTCTCTGTGTACTGAACAGTTGTTACACGGTCTTCCTCAATTGGGACCTGAGCAAAGAGTCGCATTGGACTCTGACATTACACTGCAAGAGCTGTCCACAGCAGTTATGCAGCTCTCAACAGGCCGAGCCCCTGGCATTGATGGTTTACCATCTGAGTTTTACAAGCACTTTTGGGGGTCTATTGGGGAGGATTTTTATGAAGTGGTGTGTGAATCTTTTCATGAGGGCTCTCTTCCTGTATCTTGTCAACGTGCGGTACTTTCACTGTTGCCAAAAAAGGGGGATTTGGCTCTCATAAAAAATTGGAGACCTGTTGCTTTGCTGTGTGCAGAATATAAAATTGTTTCTAAATGTCTCTCAAACAGGTTGAAAGAGTATCTGGGATTGTTGGTCCACAAGGACCAGTCCTACTGTGTACCTGATCGCTCTATTGTTGACAACTTGTTTCTAATAAGAGATGTTTTGGACATTTGTAAACTGTCTGATGTAAATGTGGGTTTACTTTCTTTGGATCAGGAGAAGGCTTTTGATCGTGTGGACCACCAGTACTTGTTTAAAACAATGAAAGCCTTTGGGGTTGGGGATGTTTTTTTGTCTTGGATGAAGTTACTGTATGCTGGGGCCTCGTGTATGGTGAAGGTGGGGGGTGGTTTGAGTTGTCCCATCCCTGTCCAAAGGGGCATCAGGCAGGGATGCCCAATTTCAGGGCAGTTATACAGTCTGGCGATTGAACCAATGCTTTGCTTTTTAAGAGCGAAGCTTACTGGTTTCTCTGTGCCAGGTGTAATGAAGGGTCCCACGATAGCACTGTCTGCGTATGCAGATGACGTGACAGTTTTTATTACAGGGGATGAGGATGTTAAGGTTCTCTCAGACGCCTTAAAGGTGTATGAGGGGGCCTCCTCAGCTAGAGTCAATTGGGGAAAGAGTGAAGCGCTGTGGGCAGGCCAGCTTCAGATGGGGTCCGCTCCACGGTTACCAGGGGGGCTTCAGTGGGGCAGAGATGGGATGAAGACTTTGGGGGTTTTTCTAGGCTCCGATGTCTTTCAGAAAAAGAACTGGGAGGGTGTAGTGGAGAAAGTGTGTGCCAGACTGTCAAGATGGAAATGGGTGCTGCCCCAGCTGTCTTATAGGGGAAGGGTACTGGTAGCTAATAACCTAGCTGCCTCTACCCTGTGGCACAGACTAATGATTTTACAGCCACCAAAGGGTCTGATACAAGAGCTTCAGAGGACCCTTGTCAACTTCTTCTGGTCTGGACAACATTGGATTAAAGCTTCAGCCCTGTACCTGCCACTGCACGAGGGTGGGCAAGGCCTGGTGGACATTTCTTCCAGGATCATGGCTTTCCGGCTTCAAGCAGCCCAGAGACTGTTGTACAGTGACGGTTCTAGCTGGGTTGACACAGCCTACGCATTGATGAGGAGAGCGGGCTGTTTGGGCTTAGACAAGCATCTTTTCCTCTTAAAGCTGGAGGGGGGTGAGTTGCCTGGCCTGACTCCATTTTATGAGTCTGTTATGCAGGCTTGGAGAGTTCTGGTCAAGTCCCGTAAGGCCTGCACGCCACCAGGGATGTGGCTTTTTGAAGAGCCTCTTTTTCACAATACTGCCATCCAGTCCCGTGTTCTGGGTTCAGCTAGCCTACGTTCATGCCTGTTAGGCGTGGGGTGTACTAAGCTGGGTCATCTGATGTGGAACAGGAATAGGTCGTTGGAGGAGCTGGGAGAAAGAGCGGGGATCCGATCGTCTCGCCTACTGAGGAAGGTCGTCGCTGAGGTCTGTGATTCCTTGCCAGTACTTCATCTGCAGTATGTGACTGACACTTCCAATTCTGATCGGTGGAAGGAGGGTCTGGATTATGTGTTCCCTGCACTGATTGTTAGTGCTGCGGCGGGGGCATTCGAGGAGGACGTGGGGATGCTGCTTTCCTTCGATACCCCGGAGCTGGGGGAGTTCAAGGAGGTGGGAAAGAAGGCCATGTACAGAACATGTGTAAAGGTGTCCCATGCCTCTTCCCTGGAAGGGGTAAAATCGACGAGGTGGGCGGGTGTGCTTGGTCCAGGTGCCTCCCCAAAAGGCTGTTGGCGAACACTATACAAACTGCCTATTGATAAGAGGACAGCTGACCTCCAATGGAGGATAATACATGGAGCCATAGCCACCAACATGTATCTGGTACACCTGGATCCTACTGTTGGGGAGGAGTGTCCATTCTGTGCTGAACCTGAAACTCTGGCACATCTGTTTTTACAGTGTCCCAGGTTGGTCGGGATGATTGACCTGATCACCAATTGGTTCTCAGCTCTGGGAGAGGTTTTCTCTTCCCAACTGTACATATTGGGGCCAAAGTACAGGTTTAGTCAGAAAGCTGTAGTTTTGTTGCTTAATTTTGTGTTAGGGGCAGCAAAATTAGCCATATGGAAGACCCGAAAGAGCAGTATTCGGGGACAGGGGTCTGTGGATGTGGTGGGAATGCTGGAGGGAATGTTGGCAGCAAGACTGAGAATTGAGTTTGCCTATTACAAACTGGTCAACAATATTGATCTGTTTATGAGTATATGGGGCATTCAGACGCTGTTGTGTTCAGTTACTGTGGAGGAGGAATTGGAGTTGTGTTTTTAATTGATGTGTAAATACGGTTTTGTATGAGTATTTGTGTGGTGGGCTCCCAGACCCAATAAAGATTATTTAAAACTCAAAACTCTCTCTCTCTCTCTCTCTCTGTCTCTCTCTCTCTGTCTCTCTCTCTCTCTCTCTCTCTCTGTCTCTCTCTCTCTGTCTCTCGCTCTCGCTCTGTCTCTCTCTCTCTCTCTCTCTCTCTCTCTCTCTCTCTCTCTCTCTCTCTCTCTCTCTCTCTCTCTCTCTCTCTCTCTGTCCCTGACTCTCACACACACTCTGCCTCTTCTCTCTCACATTTTGGCTTTTCACCCAATAAATATTTGATGTTTTCTTCCTCTTTTATAGTTTCAAATTCTTTGTACTGAATGATAATTTGGGGAAATAAATATTCTCTTAGGTCTGAGTATTTGTCACAGTGTAATAGGAAATGCAGCTCTGTCTCTACCTCTCCCCGGGGGCAGAGTGAGCACAGCCTGTCCTCTCTGGGCAGCCAGGTTTGCCTGTGACGACCGGTCTCTATGTGCTCACTGAGTCTGTACCTAGTCAGTGTTTTCCTCAGTTTTCTATCAGTCACAGTTGTCAGATAGTCTGCCACCATGTACGGTCTGTTTAGAGCCAAATAGCATTGAAGTTTACTTAGATTTTTTGTGGTGTCTTTCCAATAGGTGGTATATTTTTATTTTTGCTTTGTGATGATTTGGTTGGGCCAGATTTTCTGAGTGCTGTCCTGAGGGTGCTGTCCTGAGGCTCTATGAGGTTGGTTTGGGTTAGTGAACTGAGCCTCAGAACCAGCTGGCTGAGGGGACTCTTCTCTTGTTTCACCTCTTGACATAGTAGAGCTGTGTGATGGAATGTTTTGGGGTCTCTTGTTTTTAGATGTTTGTAAAATTTGATGGCTCTTTTTTTCTATTTGAATAAGGAGGTGGTATTGGCCCAATTCTGCTCTACATGCGTTATTTTGAGTTTTTCTTTGCACTTGCAATACAGTCTTGCAAAACTCTGCATGCAGTATTTCGATGGGATGTTTGTCCCATTTGGTAAATTCAGTATTAGAGAGCGGACCCCATACTCCGCTGCCATATAGAGCAATTGGTTCTATAACTGATTGGAACATTTTGAGCCAGATTCTAATTGGAATTTCGATTTTAATGTTCCTTTTAATGGCATAGAATGCTCTTCTTGCTTTGTCTCTCAGCTCGTTCACAGCCATGTGAAAGCTACCTGTGTTGCTGATATTTAGTCCTAGATACGTGTAGTTTTTGGTGTGTTCTAATAGAACTGTGTCCAAATAGAATGTATATTTGTCATGCTGATTTCCGGACCTTTTTTGGAATATCATTATATTCAGGTTTTTTAGATTAACGGTCAGAGCCCAGGTCTGACAGAACCTGTGCAGATTATCTAGATGCTGCTGTAACCCCTCCTTAGTGGGAGACAGTAGACAGTCTCTCTCTCTCTCTCTCTCAATTCAATTTCAATTCAATTCTTCTCTCTCTCTCTCTCTCTCTCTCTCTCTCACTCTCTGTCTCTCTCTCTGTCTTTCTCTCTCTATATCTCTCTCCCTCTCTCTCTGTCTCTCTCTCTCTCTCTCTCTCTCTGTCTCTTTCTCTCTCTCTCTTTCTCTCTCTGTCTCTCTCTCTGTGTCTTTCTCTCTCTCTCTGTCTTTCTCTCTCTCTCTCTCTCTCTCTCTCTGTCTTTCTCTCTCACACTCTCTCTCTCTCTTGCTCTCTGTATATATCTCTCTCTGTCTCTCTCTCTCTCTCCCTCCCCCCTCTCTCTCATTTACATTTATGTCATTTAGCAGACGCTCTTATCCAGAGCGACTTACCCCACTGGCCAACGCTTGCTGACTGGCAGGAGGGTTCCATGGGGCTGCTATGGCAACAGAACCATGCTGCAGCCACTGCAACCTGCGGTCGAGCCGTTAGCGACCAGAGGTCTTTTTAAATTAGATTTCATTTTGATGACAACTTGACCTCAGGCTGTTTCAGTTAAATATTGGTCTGCGTCCCAAATATAGGACAATACTTTTGGCCGGGGTTCTGGTAAAAAAGTAATGCACTACATACACTCTTAGATCAAATTGTTCCAAAAGGGTTCTTCGGCTGTCCCCAGGTAGAACCCTTTTTGATTCCAGGTAGAACCCTTTTTGATTCCAGGTAGAACTATTTTGGGTTCCATGTAGAACCCTCTATGTAAAGGGAATAGGCCCTTGATTCATTTTCACTTCGATGTGGATGGAAGCCTCAGTGGGTTGGACTTCATTGGAGTTTTCTATTTAGGTCACATATAAGGCTCTGGATTGGACAGTATCACTCACTCCCTCAATCAGTCGCTTGCTCAGATTCTCTCTCTCTCTCTCTCTCTATCTCACTCACTCACTCATTCACTCACTCACTGAAGAACAGACTCCAGTTTGTGGCTTTAAACTAATGGGTAGATGCATTGGCAGATACAGTATTGACCTCTTCAGTAAATATGACTAGAGCTCTGACAGTCTACAGAAACTAGCTCTACTGAGAATACATCCTGTATAACTCCTCAACACAGACATGTCTGTCTGTCTGAGTTATGGATTAATGCTGATGGGAGAACTCTACAGGGGCACTTCTGTGAGTCAGCCTGCTTCATTGATTATTCTCTCTCTCTCACCCAGGGCAAATTGTCAATAGTATGCTTCAGCCTAAAGCAAACACATGATGGAAATGCATGGTCCTCCACAATTACTTGAGCACCACCCAAAACACAAGCCTAGTCATAGAAATGTTTAACACAAACATTGTGATGCTGATGTATTCTCAAAAAGAATATTAGTAGATAACTAGTGACAGTGTTCCAGAACTACAGTAGATAACTAGTGACAGTGTTCCAGAACTACAGTAGATAACTAGTGACAGTGTTCCTGAACTACAGTAGATAACTAGTGACAGTGTTCCTCCTGAACTACAGTAGATAACTAGTGACAGTGTTCCAGAACTACAGTAGATAACTAGTGACAGTGTTCCTGAACTACAGTAGATAACTAGTGACAGTGTTCCAGAACTACAGTAGATAACTAGTGACAGTGTTCCAGAACTACAGTAGATAACTAGTGACAGTGTTCCAGAACTACAGTAGATAACTAGTGACAGTGTTCCAGAACTACAGTAGATAACTAGTGACAGTGTTCCAGAACTACAGTAGATAACTAGTGACAGTGTTCCTGAACTACAGTAGATAACTAGTGACAGTGTTCCTGAACTACAGTAGATAACTAGTGACAGTGTTCCAGAACTACAGTAGATAACTAGTGACAGTGTTCCAGAACTACAGTAGATAACTAGTGACAGTGTTCCAGAACTACAGTAGATAACTAGTGACAGTGTTCCTCCTGAACTACAGTAGATGACTAGTGACAGTGTTCCAGAACTACAGTAGATAACTAGTGACAGTGTTCCTGAACTACAGTAGATAACTAGTGACAGTGTTCCAGAACTACAGTAGATAACTAGTGACAGTGTTCCAGAACTACAGTAGATAACTAGTGACAGTGTTCCAGAACTACAGTAGATAACTAGTGACAGTGTTCCAGAACTACAGTAGATAACTAGTGACAGTGTTCCAGAACTACAGTAGATAACTAGTGACAGTGTTCCTGAACTACAGTAGATAACTAGTGACAGTGTTCCTGAACTACAGTAGATAACTAGTGACAGTGTTCCAGAACTACAGTAGATAACTAGTGACAGTGTTCCAGAACTACAGTAGATAACTAGTGACAGTGTTCCAGAACTACAGTAGATAACTAGTGACAGTGTTCCTCCTGAACTACAGTAGATGACTAGTGACAGTGTTCCAGAACTACAGTAGATAACTAGTGACAGTGTTCCAGAACTACAGTAGATAACTAGTGACAGTGTTCCTGAACTACAGTAGATAACTAGTGACAGTGTTCCAGAACTAAAGTAGATAACTAGTGACAGTGTTCCAGAACTACAGTAGATAACTAGTGACAGTGTTCCTGAACTACAGTAGATAACTAGTGACAGTGTTCCTGAACTACAGTAGATAACTAGTGACAGTGTTCCAGAACTACAGTAGATAACTAGTGACAGTGTTCCTCCTGAACTACAGTAGATGACTAGTGACAGTGTTCCAGAACTACAGTAGATAACTAGTGACAGTGTTCCAGAACTACAGTAGATAACTAGTGACAGTGTTCCAGAACTACAGTAGATAACTAGTGACAGTGTTCCTCCTGAACTACAGTAGATGACTAGTGACAGTGTTCCAGAACTACAGTAGATAACTAGTGACAGTGTTCCTGAACTACAGTAGATAACTAGTGACAGTGTTCCAGAACTACAGTAGATAACTAGTGACAGTGTTCCAGAACTACAGTAGATAACTAGTGACAGTGTTCCAGAACTACAGTAGATAACTAGTGACAGTGTTCCAGAACTACAGTAGATAACTAGTGACAGTGTTCCAGAACTACAGTAGATAACTAGTGACAGTGTTCCTGAACTACAGTAGATAACTAGTGACAGTGTTCCTGAACTACAGTAGATAACTAGTGACAGTGTTCCAGAACTACAGTAGATAACTAGTGACAGTGTTCCAGAACTACAGTAGATAACTAGTGACAGTGTTCCAGAACTACAGTAGATAACTAGTGACAGTGTTCCTCCTGAACTACAGTAGATGACTAGTGACAGTGTTCCAGAACTACAGTAGATAACTAGTGACAGTGTTCCAGAACTACAGTAGATAACTAGTGACAGTGTTCCTGAACTACAGTAGATAACTAGTGACAGTGTTCCAGAACTAAAGTAGATAACTAGTGACAGTGTTCCAGAACTACAGTAGATAACTAGTGACAGTGTTCCTGAACTACAGTAGATAACTAGTGACAGTGTTCCTGAACTACAGTAGATAACTAGTGACAGTGTTCCAGAACTACAGTAGATGACTAGTGACAGTGTTCCAGAACTACAGTAGATAACTAGTGACAGTGTTCCTGAACTACAGTAGATGACTAGTGACAGTGTTCCTGAACTACAGTAGATAACTAGTGACAGTGTTCCAGAACTACAGTAGATAACTAGTGACAGTGTTCCTGAACTACAGTAGATAACTAGTGACAGTGTTCCAGAACTACAGTAGATAACTAGTGACAGTGTTCCTGAACTACAGTAGATAACTAGTGACAGTGTTCCTGAACTACAGTAGATAACTAGTGACAGTGTTCCAGAACTACAGTAGATAACTAGTGACAGTGTTCCTGAACTACAGTAGATAACTAGTGACAGTGTTCCAGAACTACAGTAGATAACTAGTGACAGTGTTCCTGAACTACAGTAGATGACTAGTGACAGTGTTCCAGAACTACAGTAAATAACTAGTGACAGTGTTCCTGAACTACAGTAGATAACTAGTGACAGTGTTCCAGAACTACAGTAGATAACTAGTGACAGTGTTCCTGAACTACAGTAGATAACTAGTGACAGTGTTCCTGAACTACAGTAGATAACTAGTGACAGTGTTCCAGAACTACAGTAGATAACTAGTGACAGTGTTCCTGAACTACAGTAGATAACTAGTGACAGTGTTCCAGAACTACAGTAGATAACTAGTGACAGTGTTCCTCCTGAACTACAGTAGATGACTAGTGACAGTGTTCCAGAACTACAGTAGATAACTCGTGACAGTGTTCCTGAACTACAGTAGATAACTAGTGACAGTGTTCCAGAACTACAGTAGATAACTAGTGACAGTGTTCCTGAACTACAGTAGAAAACTAGTGACAGTGTTCCTGAACTACAGTAGATAACTAGTGACAGTGTTCCAGAACTACAGTAGATAACTAGTGACAGTGTTCCTCCTGAACTACAGTAGATAACTAGTGACAGTGTTCCTGAACTACAGTAGATAACTAGTGACAGTGTTCCAGAACTACAGTAGATAACTAGTGACAGTGTTCCTCCTGAACTACAGTAGATGACTAGTGACAGTGTTCCAGAACTACAGTAGATAACTAGTGGCAGTGTTCCTGAACTACAGTAGATAACTAGTGACAGTGTTCCAGAACTACAGTAGATAACTAGTGACAGTGTTCCAGAACTACAGTAGATAACTAGTGACAGTGTTCCAGAACTACAGTAGATAACTAGTGACAGTGTTCCTGAACTACAGTAGATAACTAGTGACAGTGTTCCAGAACTACAGTAGATAACTAGTGACAGTGTTCCAGAACTACAGTAGATAACTAGTGACAGTGTTCCAGAACTACAGTAGATAACTAGTGACAGTGTTCCAGAACTACAGTAGATAACTAGTGACAGTGTTCCAGAACTACAGTAGATAACTAGTGACAGTGTTCCTGAACTACAATAGATAACTAGTGACAGTGTTCCAGAACTACAGTAGATAACTAGTGACAGTGTTCCTGAACTACAGTAGATAACTAGTGACAGTGTTCCAGAACTACAGTAGATAACTAGTGACAGTGTTCCAGAACTACAGTAGATAACTAGTGACAGTGTTCCAGAACTACAGTAGATAACTAGTGACCGTGTTCCTGAACTACAGTAGA
The DNA here is from genome assembly GCF_964263955.1 of Coregonus lavaretus. NCBI lineage: Eukaryota > Metazoa > Chordata > Actinopteri > Salmoniformes > Salmonidae > Coregonus > Coregonus lavaretus. Next base: position 21,462 of record NW_028157575.1, read on the forward strand.
TAACTAGTGACAGTGTTCCAGAACTACAGTAGATAACTAGTGACAGTGTTCCAGAACTACAGTAGATAACTAGTGACAGTGTTCCAGAACTACAGTAGATAACTAGTGACAGTGTTCCAGAACTACAGTAGATAACTAGTGACAGTGTTCCAGAACTACAGTAGATAACTAGTGACAGTGTTCCAGAACTACAGTAGATAACTAGTGACAGTGTTCCAGAACTACAGTAGATAACTAGTGACAGTGTTCCAGAACTACAGTAGATAACTAGTGACAGTGTTCCTGAACTACAGTAGATAACTAGTGACAGTGTTCCTGAACTACAGTAGATAACTGGTGACAGTGTTCCAGAACTACAGTAGATAACTAGTGACAGTGTTCCAGAACTACAGTAGATAACTAGTGACAGTGTTCCAGAACTACAGTAGATAACTAGTTACAGTGTTCCAGAACTACAGTAGATAACTAGTGACAGTGTTCCAGAACTACAGTAGATAACTAGTGACAGTGTTCCAGAACTACAGTAGATAACTAGTGACAGTGTTCCAGAACTACAGTAGATAACTAGTGACAGTGTTCCAGAACTACAGTAGATAACTAGTGACAGTGTTCCAGAACTACAGTAGATAACTAGTGACAGTGTTCCTGAACTACAGTAGATGACTAGTGACAGTGTTCCAGAACTACAGTAGATAACTAGTGACAGTGTTCCAGAACTACAGTAGATAACTAGTGACAGTGTTCCTCCTGAACTACAGTAGATAACTAGTGACAGTGTTCCTGAACTACAGTAGATAACTAGTGACAGTGTTCCTGAACTACAGTAGATAACTAGTGACAGTGTTCCTGAACTACAGTAGATAACTAGTGACAGTGTTCCTGAACTACAGTAGATAACTAGTGACAGTGTTCCAGAACTACAGTAGATGACTAGTGACAGTGTTCCAGAACTACAGTAGATAACTAGTGACAGTGTTCCTCCTGAACTACAGTAGATTACTAGTGACAGTGTTCCTGAACTACAGTAGATAACTAGTGACAGTGTTCCTGAACTACAGTAGATAACTAGTGACAGTGTTCCAGAACTACAGTAGATAACTAGTGACAGTGTTCCAGAACTACAGTAGATAACTAGTGACAGTGTTCCAGAACTACAGTAGATAACTAGTGACAGTGTTCCAGAACTACAGTAGATAACTAGTGACAGTGTTCCAGAACTACAGTAGATAACTAGTGACAGTGTTCCAGAACTACAGTAGATAACTAGTGACAGTGTTCCTCCTGAACTACAGTAGATAACTAGTGACAGTGTTCCTGAACTACAGTAGATAACTAGTGACAGTGTTCCTGAACTACAGTAGATAACTAGTGACAGTGTTCCAGAACTACAGTAGATAACTAGTGACAGTGTTCCAGAACTACAGTAGATAACTAGTGACAGTGTTCCAGAACTACAGTAGATAACTAGTGACAGTGTTCCAGAACTACAGTAGATAACTAGTGACAGTGTTCCAGAACTACAGTAGATAACTAGTGACAGTGTTCCAGAACTACAGTAGATACAGTGGGGAGAACAAGTATTTGATACGCTGCCGATTTTGCAGGTTGTCACGGTTTCGGCCGAGGCTGCTCCTCCTCCTGGTTCGGGCAGGCTTCGGCGTTCGCCGTCCCCGGAATACTAGCTGCCACCGTTGTATGTTTCGTGTGTTTATTGCTTTGTTCTGTCTGGTACACCTGTGTTTGTTTGTGTCCTAATTACGTGTCCTATAAGTTCCCTGTTTTGCGTTAGTTATATTGTGTGTTGTTGTCCGCGTGTCTTTTGAGCTGCGTGTTTTGCGCTCTTCATGGTATTTGTTTTACGCATGTTGCGTACTGTTTCTCGCCTCTGTATTTTCGAGGTCGTGTATGGATTATTGTACACTTTACTAATAGTAAAGTTTGTTGGACTAAACCTCTGTGTCCTGCGCCTGACTCCTCATCACATCCACATCGGTACCATACTGACAGAACAACACACCACTTATGGAGTCAGCAGGATCAGCGACGACAGCCTGGTCACTAGAAGAACGGCTCAGTCAGCAGGACTCCATGATCCGGCAACTGGAGGCCGTTCTAGGCGAGGTGTCCAACACTCTGCACCGGTTGGCTAGTGGAGAGGTGCCCACGTCCACATACACCATCCCATCGCCACCGGTCAATCCTCCTCTCTCAGCGCCGGAACCCAGTGGTATTCGGCTCTCGCTCCCGAGGGCATATGACGGTTCTGCAGCCGGGTGTCAGGGGTTCCTCCTGCAGATAGAACTATACCTGGCTACTATACACCCAGCGCCCTCGGGATACGAGAGCGTCTCCGCCCTCATCTCCTGTCTATCCGGTAAGGCGTTGGAATGGGCCAACGCCGAATGGAGGAGAATAGACGCAGCTACCATCACCTACGCTGAGTTCTCCCGCCGCTTCCGGGCAGTCTTCGATCACCCACCTGAAGGGAAGGCGGCGGGGGAGCGTCTGTTCTACCTCCGACAGGAGAAGAGGAGCGCACAGGAGTTCGCACTGGAGTTCCGGACGTTAGCTGCGGATGCGGGATGGAATGAGAGGGCCCTCATCGACCAGTACCGGTGTAGCCTGCGAGAGGACGTTCGTCGTGAGCTGGCCTGCAGGGACACCAACCTATGCTTCGACCAGCTGGTGGACATCTCCATCCGGCTTGACACCCTGCTGGCCACCCGCGGACGTCCCGAGTGGGGGTCGTCCATTCCATCCTCCAGCACCTCCGAGCCAATTCCTATGGAGCTCGGGGGTGCTGGCGCTAGAGAGAGGAGGAGGGAGAACCCGAGGAGGGCCACCCCCTGCACCAACTGTGGCCGTGGAGGACACACCGCGGCCAGGTGCTGGGGAGGGTCTTCTGAGAGAGGGGACAACAGGTCACGCACTGGGGAGTCATTTCAGGTGAGTAGGCGCCCCACTTACCCAGAGCTCTCTGTTGGTCACATGAGTATTCCTGTGCGTTTTCCACAGGTGGCACCTCATTCCCAGCATAAGGCGCTAGTAGATTCAGGCGCAGCTGGGAACTTTATTGATCGGGCATTTTGTGCTAGGTTAGGAATTCCCCTTCGGCCGGTAGAAGTTCCATTCCCTGTCCATGCATTAGACAGCCGGCCGTTGGGGTCGGGTCTGATCAGGGATGTCACAGCACCGCTGACGATGACTACGCAGGGGGGTCATGAGGAAATCATTCAGTTCTATCTGATTGACTCTCCTGCGTACCCAGTGGTGTTGGGGCTTCCCTGGTTAAGCACCCACGATCCTACCATAGCGTGGCAACAGAGGGCTCTTATGGAGTGGTCTGCCCAGTGTGTAGGGAGATGTCTAGGTGTTTCCATAGGGGCGACCTCGGTAGAGAGTCCGAACCAAGTGCCCGCACTGCGCATTCCCCCCGAGTATGAGGATTTAGCACTAGCGTTTAGCAAATCGAGGGCAGCACGGCTACCTCCTCATAGACAGGGGGACTGTGCGATAAATCTCCAGACCGGAGCAGCTTTTCCCAGGAGTCATGTGTATCCCCTGTCTCAAGAGGAAACTGCGGCTATGGAGACTTACATAGCCGAGTCCTTGGCACAGGGATACATACGGCCCTCTACTTCTCCGGTCTCCTCGAGTTTCTTCTTTGTGAAGAAGAAGGACGGGGGATTGCGCCCGTGTATTGATTACCGTAGTCTCAATCAGATCACAGTAAAATACAGTTACCCACTTCCACTGATTGCGACGATGACGGAGTCATTACGCGGAGCGCGGTTCTTCACAAAGTTGGATCTCAGGAGCGCGTACAATTTGGTGCGCATTAGGGAGGGGGATGAATGGAAAACAGCATTTAGCACCACCTCGGGTCATTACGAGTATCTCGTCATGCCGTACGGGTTAATGAATGCTCCTTCAGTCTTCCAATCCTTTGTTGATGAGATTTTCCGGGACATGCATGGGCAGGGTGTAGTGGTGTACATTGACGACATTCTAGTGTATTCTTCTACACGAGCCGAGCATGTAGCCCAGGTGCGCCGAGTATTGAGACGACTGTTGGAGCATGACTTGTATGTCAAGGCAGAGAAATGCCTGTTCTTCCAGGAGTCCGTCTCTTTTTTGGGTTATCGGTTGTCCGCGTCTGGCGTGGAGATAGAGGTAGATCGGGTATCGGCTGTGCGTAATTGGCAAACTCCAACCACCGTAAAAGAGGTGCAGCGGTTCTTGGGTTTTGCTAATTACTACCGGAGGTTTATCCGGGGCTTTGGACAGGTTGCAGCTCCCATTACGTCCCTGCTAAAGGGGGGTCCGGTGCGCTTGCAGTGGTCAGCTGAGGCGGACAGGGCATTTGTCAAACTGAAGAACCTGTTCGCCTCGGCCCCGGTGCTGGCGCATCCGGATCCCTCTTTGCCTTTCCAAGTAGAGGTGGACGCGTCCGAGACCGGTATTGGGGCAGTCCTGTCACAACGGTCCGGCACGCCACCTAAGCTCCGCCCCTGTGCGTTCTACTCCAAGAAGCTCAGCTCGGCGGAGCGCAATTATGACGTTGGGGACAGGGAGCTGTTAGCTGTAGTCCAGGCCCTAAAGGTGTGGAGGCATTGGCTTGAGGGGGCTCAACACCCTTTTCTCATTCTGACTGATCACCGTAACCTGGAGTACATCCGGGCAGCTAGGAGATTGAACCCTCGTCAGGCTAGGTGGAACATGTTCCTGACCCGGTTTGTTTTTAAGATCACATACATCCCTGGGTCCCAGAACGGTAAGGCAGACGCACTGTCCCGGCAGTATGACACGGAGGAGATGTCCATTGAGCCTACTTCCATACTGCCGGAGTCTTGTCTGGTGGCTCCGGTAGTATGGGAGGTCGATGCGGAAATCGAGCGGGCGCTGCGTACCGACCCTACTCCCCCCGAGTGTCCTGTGGGGCGGACGTACGTTCCGCTCGAGGTTCGTGATCGGCTTATTTCTTGGGCTCATACATCACCCTCCTCTGGACATCCTGGTATTGGTCGGACGGTGCACTGCCTTAGCGTGAAATACTGGTGGCCAACGTTAGCCAGGGATGTGAGGGTTTATGTCTCCTCCTGCTCGGTGTGTGCCCAGTGTAAGGCACCTAGACATTTGCCCAGGGGTAAGTTACATCCTCTGCCCGTTCCACAACGACCATGGTCCCACCTCTCGGTAGATTTTGTGACCGATCTACCCCCTTCCCAGGGTAATACCACCATTTTGGTCGTTGTGGATCGGTTTTCTAAGGCCTGTCGTCTCCTCCCACTGCCGGGTCTCCCTACTGCCCTACAGACCGCCGAGGCCCTCTTTACCCACGTGTTCCGGCACTATGGGGTCCCCGAGGATATTGTGTCCGACCGAGGTCCCCAGTTCACCTCCAGAGTCTGGGGGGCTTTCATGGAACGCCTGGGGGTCTCGGTTAGCCTTACCTCGGGGTACCACCCAGAGAGCAATGGGCAGGTTGAACGTGTGAACCAGGATGTGGGTAGGTTTTTGAGGTCCTATTGCCGGGACCGGCCGGAGGAGTGGTCGAGGTATATCCCCTGGGCAGAGATGGCCCAGAACTCTCTCCGCCACTCCTCCACCGGATTAACACCTTTCCAGTGTATTTTAGGGTATCAGCCGGTCCTGGCACCGTGGCACGAGAGCCAGACCGAGGCCCCTGCGGTGGACGAGTGGATTCGGCGCTCGGAAGAGACGTGGGACGCTGCCCATGTCCATCTGCAGCGTGCCATCCGTCAACAGAAGGCGAGCGCCGATCGCCACCGCAGTGAGGGGCCGGTGTACGCACCGGGAGATCGAGTCTGGCTCTCGACTCGAAACCTGCCCCTCCGCCTGCCCTGCCGGAAGCTGGGTCGGCGGTTTGTGGGGCCCTTCAAAGTCCTGAGAAGATTGAACGAGGTGTGTTACAGATTACAACTGCCTATTGAGTACAAAAATATTAACCCCTCGTTCCATGTGTCTCTTCTCAGGCCGGTGGTAGCTGGTCCACTCCAAGAGGAGGAGATAGGAGAGACCCCTCCACCCCCTTTGGACATCGAGGGGGCACCGGCGTACAGGGTCCGGACTATATTGGACTCGAGGCGCCGGAGGAGTGGTCTCCAGTATCTCGTGGAGTGGGAGGGGTACGGTCCGGAGGAACGGTGCTGGGTGCCTAGGAGGGACATCCTCGACCCATCCCTCCTGACAGAGTTCCACCGTGGGCATCCCACGCGCCCGGGTCTGCGTCCTCCTGGCCGTCCCCGAGACCGGGGTCGGCGCACGGCTGGAGCCGCGCGTCAAGGGGGGGGTACTGTCACGGTTTCGGCCGAGGCTGCTCCTCCTCCTGGTTCGGGCAGGCTTCGGCGTTCGCCGTCCCCGGAATACTAGCTGCCACCGTTGTATGTTTCGTGTGTTTATTGCTTTGGTCTGTCTGGTACACCTGTGTCTGTTTGTGTCCTAATTACGTGTCCTATAAGTTCCCTGTTTTGCGTTAGTTATATTGTGTGTTGTTGTCCGCGTGTCTTTTGAGCTGCGTGTTTTGCGCTCTTCATGGTATTTGTTTTACGCATGTTGCGTACTGTTTCTCGCCTCTGTATTTTCGAGGTCGTGTATGGATTATTGTACACTTTACTAATAGTAAAGTTTGTTGGACTAAACCTCTGTGTCCTGCGCCTGACTCCTCATCACATCCACATCGGTACCATACTGACACAGGTTTTCCTACTTACAAAGCATGTAGAGGTCTGTCATTTTTATCATAGGTACACTTCAACTGTGAGAGACGGAATCTAAAACAAAAATCCAGAAAATCACATTGTATGATTTTTTGAGTAATTAATTTGCATTTTATTGCATGACATAAGTATTTGATCACCTACCAACCAGTAAGAATTTTGGCTCTCACAGACCTGTTAGTTTTTCTTTAAGAAGCCCTCCTGTTCTCCACTCATTACCTGTATTAACTGCACCTGTTTGAACTCGTTACCTGTATAAAAGACACCTGTCCACACACTCAATCAAACAGACTCCAACCTCTCCACAATGGCCAAGACCAGAGAGCTGTGTAAGGACATCAGGGATAAAATTGTAGACCTGCACAAGGCTGGGATGGGCTACAGGACAATAGGCAAGCAGCTTGGTGAGAAGGCAACAACTGTTGGCACAATTATTAGAAAATGGAAGAAGTTCAAGATGACGGTCAATCACCCTCGGTCTGGGGCTCCATGCAAGATCTCACCTCGTGGGGCATCAATGATCATGAGGAAGGTGAGGGATCAGCCCAGAACTACACGGCAGGACCTGGTCAATGACCTGAAGAGAGCTGGGACCACAGTCTCAAAGAAAACCATTAGTAACACACTACGCCGTCATGGATTAAAATTCTGCAGCGCACGCAAGGTCCCCCTGCTCAAGCCAGCGCATGTCCAGGCCTGTCTGAAGTTTGCCAATGACCATCTGGATGATCCAGAGGAGGAATGGGAGAAGGTCATGTGGTCTGATGAGACAAAAATAGAGCTTTTTGGTCTAAACTCCACTTGCTGTGTTTGGAGGAAGAAGAAGGATGAGTACAACCCCAAGAACACCATCCCAACCATGAAGCATGGAGGTGGAAACACCATTCTTTGGGGATGCTTTTCTGCTAAGGGGACAGGACGACTGCACCGTATTGAGGGGAGGATGGATGGGGCCATGTATCGCGAGATCTTGGCCAACAACCTCCTTCCCTCAGTAAGAGCATTGAAGATGGGTCGTGGCTGGGTCTTCCAGCATGACAACGACCCGAAACACACAGCCAGGGCAACTAAGGAGTGGCTCCGTAAGAAGCATCTCAAGGTCCTGGAGTGGCCTAGCCAGTCTCCAGACCTGAACCGTATAGAAAATCTTTGGAGGGAGCTGAAAGTCTGTATTGCCCAGCGACAGCCCCGAAACCTGAAGGATCTGGAGAAGGTCTGTATGGAGGAGTGGGCCAAAATCCCTGCTGCAGTGTGTGCAAACCTGGTCAAGACCTACAGGAAACGTATGTACTCTGTAATTGCAAACAAAGGTTTCTGTACCAAATATTAATTTATGCTTTTCTGATGTATCAAATACTTATGTCATGCAATAAAATGCAAATTAATTACTTAAAAATCATACAATGTGATTTTCTGGATTTTTGTTTTAGATTCCGTCTCTCACAGTTGAAGTGCACCTATGATAAAGATTACAGACCTCTACATTCTTTGTAAGTAGGAAAACCTGCAAAATCGGCAGTGTATCAAATACTTGTTCTCCCCACTGTAACTAGTGACAGTGTTCCAGAACTACAGTAGATAACTAGTGACAGTGTTCCAGAACTACAGTAGATAACTAGTGACAGTGTTCCAGAACTACAGTAGATAACTAGTGACAGTGTTCCAGAGCTACAGTAGATAACTAGTGACAGTGTTCCAGAACTACAGTAGATAACTAGTGACAGTGTTCCAGAACTACAGTAGATAACTAGTGACAGTGTTCCTGAACTACAGTAGATAACTAGTGACAGTGTTCCAGAACTACAGTAGATAACTAGTGACAGTGTTCCAGAACTACAGTAGATGACTAGTGACAGTGTTCCAGAACTACAGTAGATAACTAGTGACAGTGTTCCAGAACTACAGTAGATAACTAGTGACAGTGTTCCTGAACTACAGTAGATAACTAGTGACAGTGTTCCTCCTGAACTACAGTAGATAACTAGTGACAGTGTTCCAGAACTACAGTAGATAACTAGTGACAGTGTTCCTGAACTACAGTAGATAACTAGTGACAGTGTTCCAGAACTACAGTAGATAACTAGTGACAGTGTTCCAGAACAACAGTAGATAACTAGTGACAGTGTTCCTGAACTACAGTAGATAACTAGTGACAGTGTTCCAGAACTACAGTAGATAACTAGTGACAGTGTTCCAGAACAACAGTAGATAACTAGTGACAGTGTTCCAGAACTACAGTAGATAACTAGTGACAGTGTTCCAGAACTACAGTAGATAACTAGTGACAGTGTTCCTGAACAACAGTAGATAACTAGTGACAGTGTTCCAGAACTACAGTAGATAACTAGTGACAGTGTTCCTGAACTACAGTAGATAACTAGTGACAGTGTTCCTCCTGAACTACAGTAGATAACTAGTGACAGTGTTCCAGAACTACAGTAGATAACTAGTGACAGTGTTCCTGAACTACAGTAGATAACTAGTGACAGTGTTCCAGAACTACAGTAGATAACTAGTGACAGTGTTCCTGAACTACAGTAGATAACTAGTGACAGTGTTCCAGAACTACAGTAGATAACTAGTGACAGTGTTCCAGAACAACAGTAGATAACTAGTGACAGTGTTCCTGAACTACAGTAGATAACTAGTGACAGTGTTCCAGAACTACAGTAGATAACTAGTGACAGTGTTCCAGAACAACAGTAGATAACTAGTGACAGTGTTCCTGAACTACAGTAGATAACTAGTGACAGTGTTCCAGAACTACAGTAGATAACTAGTGACAGTGTTCCAGAACAACAGTAGATAACTAGTGACAGTGTTCCAGAACTACAGTAGATAACTAGTGACAGTGTTCCTGAACTACAGTAGATAACTAGTGACAGTGTTCCTCCTGAACTACAGTAGATAACTAGTGACAGTGTTCCAGAACTACAGTAGATAACTAGTGACAGTGTTCCTGAACTACAGTAGATAACTAGTGACAGTGTTCCAGAACTACAGTAGATAACTAGTGACAGTGTTCCAGAACAACAGTAGATAACTAGTGACAGTGTTCCTGAACTACAGTAGATAACTAGTGACAGTGTTCCTGAACTACAGTAGATAACTAGTGACAGTGTTCCAGAACAACAGTAGATAACTAGTGACAGTGTTCCAGAACTACAGTAGATAACTAGTGACAGTGTTCCAGAACTACAGTAGATAACTAGTGACAGTGTTCCAGAACTTTCACATGTGAAAATATTATTTGCCGTTTCACATGTAAAACAACTCCACATTTAAAACAACTCCACATTTAAAACAACTCCACATTTAAAACAACTCCACATGTAAAACATTTATTGTTTTACGCAGCAGAAGGGCAAGCCGCAGTTGAAACAATAACAAAGCAAAAAGCTGAGGGATGGGGCTGGAGAAATGTAACCGCTCACATTCACAGACAGAGCTATGGACTGGCCAAATGTACAGTTTACACCATGTTTTGAGGCTATACAGTGTTTGATTACATTTAATATACTTTTTTGTTAATACATTGGAGTAAAACAAGCTTATATTTTGGGTTCTGACGGGTTACAACAATTGAACTTAGCTCATCAGGCATTTATAAGTTATATTCTTCAAGAATAAATTGGTACGTATCGTTAAGTCCAAAAATGGATGTGGCAACTGCAGATTGCGCCTTTAAACAGCCAGTAGATACACAGTAAACCCTATATTTTATTTACAGATGAGGGATTAGATTTCCGCATGCTGAAAGGCAGTGGATACATTATCATAGTATATGGTCCCTTAGAGGTTATGAACAACAGCATGGCTGTGCATGTGTGTGTGTTGTACAGAAGGGCTGAGCCAGCAGTACGGTTTGGTTAGCCAGTCTGGACAGGCTCCGGTGTAGTCAGTCAGTCTCCACAGGTGATAGTAGGGCCGTCTCAGGGACTTAGACACAAAGAACAGGGGATATGGAGAGACAATCCGGAAATGGCAATGGGTATATAGGGGATATGTAGATGGGTATATGGGGGATATGTAGATGGTTATATAGGGGATATGTAGATGGGTATATAGGGGATATGTAGATGGGTATATAGGGGATATGTAGATGGTTATATAGGGGATATGTAGATGTGTATATAGGGGATATGTAGATGGGTATATAGGGGATATGTAGATGGTTATATAGGGGATATGTAGATGGGTATATAGGGGATATGTAGATGGGTATATAGGGGATATGTAGATGAGTATATGGGGGATATGTAGAAGAATCGGATGTCCGCCACTCTGATATGCTCCTACAGTGATTTATTGAGATCACATGGAGCAGCTACTCTTCCTGGGGTCCACACAAAACATCAAATACCTGACAGAGTACAGAACAGTTATAGAACAACATAAGATTATATTACATTAAATACCTGACATTATAGACTAGAAAAACATAAGATAATATTATATTAAATACCTGACATTATAGACTAGAAAAACATAAGATAATATTATATTAAATACCTGACATTATAGACTAGAACAACATAAGATAATATTTCATTAAATTCAAATAAGAGTTACATATTGTCAAGACACCAAGACAGAACAGAGAGATTAGGGAAGGTAATACACAATACAGTAATACAACAGAGTTTGTAATATCCATGGATCGTTGGATCGTTATATCGTTGGA